>NW_022884527.1:600000-885430 GCF_011952205.1 Bombus bifarius
CTGGCAAAGGATACCAAACGATGGTTATCGACGATGTCCTGTACGTGGGTTATTGCAGAAAGACGAAGGATGTACTCGAGGACGCAATGTGACGCCTCGAGCGGCAACCGCTCTCCTATATACTTCGTACGCGTGCTCGATGTTACGCAGGCGCTGGAAATGTCCGTCCAATTCGGGAAACCGCGCGCGTTATCCTGCCATTCTGACGCACATTTTCTCCCGCACGAGATTCGATCTTGCGAGCGCGAATGTCGGAAAAACATCGAAAATGATCGCCTTCCAGCGGATCGGCGCAACATTAGTAAATTCACGCCGACAGATGTATCTGGTTTAGCGAGCCTTGGTACTGCGGCACTTGTCGTGATAAATATGTCGCCCCAACCCTCTCTCGATCTTCCTTATCATAACGGAGAAACGTAATGGCAAACTATATAATCGGCCGAGCATGCAGGTTGAGAATCATCGGCGAATCGGAAACTGGGCAAAAAGGTGGCGTAGAGTCGACGTACAAGTCGAGCATACTCGTAGGGATTGAAAATTGTACGTAACGAGTTTAGTTGAGTTGATTTCACGTATACGCGCCAACGCGCTACTCACTAAAAGTTGAGAAACGCGAACTCCCTTATAAATTCAGTCGCGTTTCAAAACTTGAGAACTTGTTGGAAAGATGCAGTTGGCAAATTCGCCGCGGTGCTATCCGACTTGTGGCCAGTCTCGTTAGGGAATAGATCGTGACTACAAAGTCAAGAATTGATCAGGGAATTGTAACTCTGGTTGGAAACTCCGAAAATTTCTCGCTGCAAATGGGATCTTAATCTCCGCCTTTGGCTTTTCGCTCGCTCTCTCACCGAGTTCCCTTCCTAATAACAGAGTTCGCGTCTCTTCGTCCTTTTATTCTCGATTAATCGGACTGCTTCTCGGAAACCTCCGAGGTCTTTCCTCCGTTATACACCCTGTTTTCGCTTTAGCCTAGCGCTTAACGCGAAGTTATAGCAAGTTTTGACCCAGTGATCAAAAACATTCGTTCGTGTTCCTTTAACGTAAATAGACAACTTGTTCGTAAACTCATTTACACCGAAAGAGCTTCTTCACGACGAACGCGAGCAAAGGGTTCACCGAATAGTCGCCACACGGCGAAAGAATGCTAACTAAATGTTTAACTAAAATTTTAAGAAAGAGAGGGAAGAACGAACATTCGCTCGCTTCATTTAAACGCAGTTTTACGCGTGATTACTCGAGCCTCGCATTTGTCTCCGACGATGTTCAACGCGAGCTGACTGCACGAGCGTTACAACGAAAGGCGAGAAACGAGTGTCGCTGGAGTAGAATCGCAAATGCGACAGGTGGTTCGTGAGGAAGAATTGGACTCGTTCAATCAAGCGACTTTCGGTGTCACGTGCCGGCCACAATTAACGACTAATAACGTTGCGGTGAAGTACGTGACGGACGTGAAGTTACTTCAATTTCCTCGATGGTTTTTATTCTCCTGCCGAATTTTTCTTCATCCTGCACAGTTTCTTTCGCGTTTTTCTGCCTCGCTACTTCTCCTTTCGCGCCTTTATTAATTTCCTACGTACGTTTCGTCGGTTACTTTCTAAAGATTTCTCCTTGTTTCAACTCGATTCAACAGGCTAACCGATAGACGAAAAGTGCTTTCATTATCATTATCAATATGATATTCATTATCAATGATCGCGCCAGTCTTGCGAAGCTAGAGCAAAGCAATCATCGTCGGGAGAGACAATCCGTCTTGGTTTTGCAAACAATCCAGTGCGAACTTCCTAGCGGTTTTTCGATTCTTCGTGCAATCGGCTTTGACTAACGATCAAACTCATGCAGATGACTCGACTCGACTCGACGGGAAATGTCCTTATTTCCGTTGATTCACCAAATACTCTGTTGCGTAAGAAAAGATAAACGCGTCGAACGTAATGAACGAAAATAGTTCCGGTTATAACGAAAACAAAGAAGGGTTAGCAAAAGGCTTAAAATAGTAATCTCGTGGTTAAAATAGCCGTATTGATCGATAATGCCAATTATATCGTACATTTATGAAACTACAAATATCAGCTATCGGAACGATACATTGGCTTGGCAACTAAGTGATTGCGGATTTTGTCAATACCACCTAATGACAAAATCCGCAATCACTTAGTTGCCAACTCAATAGAAGAATAACTATGAAGTTATTGAATACGCGAGGCACGAGTTAATTAAGCATGAAATAAGGAAAAAATTCATTCGAAAGCTAATGATCTGGAACAGTGAGAAACTGCATGGGAAGAAAAAGACGCGCGCGAAAAAAGAAGCAAAACGGTATCGCTTTAACCAAATATATTTATCTATTTATCCATTTATCTATTTGTTTATTTACTTATACGTACAGTATATGTAAATAGTAAACAAGAGATAAAAAGAAAATGGCAGTTTAAACGTAAGCTAAGAATAATTATAGTTTATAGTATACGGCCTACGGAGTGTTTTGGTTTTAAGGATGCTGGGGTTTGACCAAATACGTCAATATTCTGATGAACAGAGCTAATTATACAATTGAGATATCGCGAATCTCGATAAATTTTGTGAATCACAACGATTTTTCCGCGTGACTGAGCGTTATCGCTGAAGGATAGCGATTAACGTTTCCAGTTTATTTAGCGAAAGCCGATCGTACGTTGCCACAACAAATATCGTGTGGGTCATCTGGCAATTAGCTTTGGTCCCATTAATTAGTTAATGACGGTGATGCGAGTTCCGATTCGTTTATCACAGAATCGAAGTTCAGTTGGAAGTTCGGCCTGAAATAATAGAACGTACTACGATTCGCGGTTTATGATCGATACGTTTTGTAATATGCTCGTTAAAACTTTTTCTTCGGCTTTTTTTCGATAACGAGCATCGAGAAAAAGCGTTTACGATGCTCTACTGTGCTACCACTACTATTATTACAGTTATTCATCGTTTACGCAAAAAAAAAACGTTAATCCGATTTTTCTCCGTGGGAACGATGCACGGTGACGAACGCTGATCTTTGCGAAATTTATGCTTCCAACAAATATCTTGTAACATGTGTACACATTTTCAGATCAAAATAATCACGGTGCTCGTAAAATACACGCATAAAACGTTTCTAAGACCGCGTTCGAATACATTCGCGAGCCACTGTACATCGATCAACCAGTCGGTCGATACCTTTATTCGTTCGGGATTTTCGTAATTACCGACACGAAATTGAATCTTCGGCCAGGCAAAGGTTCTTGGCGAAAGGCTAGCGGGATATTGGGATCGACGGTTTCGCGTTTACGAGTAGGGCTCAGGAATTATTGTTGAGTAAGTTAAACGGCGTTTAACGAGCTGACCACATGCACCGATGGCTCACTTACGATCGTGCCGATGGCTCTTATAAAACTAAAAACCACGGAACGCTTCTTGACGCCGATGGATCGAACTTTTTATCCGTTTTTATCCGAGCGACCGTTCGAAATATCGTTATGTACAGCTGCCGTAAATGAAATCCGCGATAAACAAGGAAATGAATAACGTCGTACACAAATTATGCCCCGTGACGTGGAAGTATCCTTTGGAAATAGAAAGGGCCCGAGAACTCGATGAACGAGATTCGAGAAACTCGCGGTTGACGAGAGATTTCGGGCAACAGAACGATAAGTAAACTGTCGTCGGACGAGACGTGGTTTTGGGAAAAGTCAGAGAGAGAACGGGATAGAAAGACCGCGGAAAGCGCCAGCGACACTGAAAGTCAATCAGAGTACAGGCTGATCGGACCTGGGTAATGGAAAGTCAGCCTAAAGGTTTCTCTGGTACCACTCAACCACCCGTCGCGATCTTTTTCTCGCCGTAGTTAGAAACCGAAATATTTCTCGGTTTACGACTGCAATCGCAACTTCCTGTTTGTCGATCGATGGAAGCGAATTGTTTTTAAACAAATGCTTAGCGCCTCCCTCGTTTCTCTTCGTTCCTCCTTCATTTTTTGTCGTTAAGCATTGCAAAGCATTTTTCCTCTCGCAAGCTTAACATCTCGATAATCGAAGATTACCCTTTACACGCTCGCAGTGCAGTCGTGTGATTGGAGGGTCGATAAGTTTTAACGATACATTTTTACGATGCGAGACAAAATGAAATTACGAGGAGAAAGATTAGCAAATCAGCGACAGTGTCGAGCTAGCCGTGTAAAATGAAAAGAACAAGAAAGTAAGAAAGAATAGTATGAAAAAAATATGGTTGATTTTATCGACCGCGAATAAGAGACAGGAGGCTGTCGATTTGGGGGATCGAGCTTGCACGATAAGCTGTGACTTGGACTTCGATAAAGAAACTACCCTTTGGCACTTCCCTTCTGCTTAGGAATTACCGACACGATGTTGCATCCGCCACGGTAAACCAATGCTTTGTTACCTAGCGCACTCTGCCAGAAAGTTCTTCTCTTGGTTTTTCCTTCCACTAGGTCACGGATATTCCAGGCCGTATATTAAAACCACAATGACACCGGCAGTTACAGATTTATTAAGTCAGGGATATTTTATTTGCGTCAGCTGCGAAACAAATTACGATACTTCACGAGCGTATATTAAATATTTCGTGGTGTTGGAGGCACGAGAATTACCTCGTGTTCACGGTTACAGTAGGAGACGGTCGTCTTTATTCGAATCCGAAAGTTCACAGTTTTGGTAACTGGTCTTTGAAAGCACGAAAACGAGAAATCGAAATGTTCTCAAAGAAGCTTTAATGATTCCTCGTTGCCTGTAAATCCCCTTCCCACACGAACGTGGGAAAAGCTGGAAAGAGATCCAATTTCGGTGGAGTAACAACTTTGATTCGTTCAGAGGCTTTTGTTTTTCGCGATCGATTCGGAATCGTTTCTATTCCCTTGATCAACGAAACTCTGCCTCGTTACTGGATAATTACAACGTCGATCCATGTTCCTCCGTTTCTTTCGTTTTCGTTCGCTTTTTCGTTCGAGCTGCGACACATCAGCTGACTTTTCAACTATGTCGAGGGAAAACATGTATTCGGGGGAAATAGACAGCCTAGAAAGGGCTACTTTTTGATTTTCGGACTTCTCCGTTTCTTTGATTGCCTCCGATTAATTATCAGTTTGCGCAACTCTCCTTCGAGACTACACTTAATTCTCAGCGTTTATTACGCGTTTACGTAACGCCGGCAGCGACAGCTTTATTTCGTCCAAGAATCGCGTAACGTTACGAAAGAAGATAAAAAACCGACGAAGGAAAAGGGGAAAATATACATTTTTCCAATATTTACAAGGCATTCGGGATATTTTCTTCTCGCATTTACAAGCGATAATTTTGATTAATTTAGAAAGTGTCAAAGATTTGCAATATTTGCCATTTAACGATCAGTTGTTAGTTTTGTGTGACATTTCCAAAGGATGTAGCGTTACGTCAACATCCTTCAATGAGGAAACAGAGATAGCGTGTGCGAAGGAGCGACAAGGAGTTAAGGCAGAATCCTCGTGTCTGACCGAACAACGGTACGTTCTACTGCGACCGAGTCGACGTCTCTCCTATTTGGTTTGTGAAAGCACCTCGTGATTGTCGATTGCCGAAAGATAGCGAGAGTCGCGCGATACAATTTATATTCATATCTTCGTCTACTTCCTGACGTTAAAGATACAATCATCGTTGACACGCGATAGAGACTTCAAGGAGACGAACGCCTATCCCAATTCCCGTAAAATTGTACGAACAAACAAAATATCCTATGAACAGAAAAAAATGTTTCTTCGCGTTGGACGAGGCGATCTTTTCCGCTGGTTTCTTCTTAGGTGAGTGTCATGGCAAAATTGCTCGTTAGGTGTAGGCGTAGGTACAGAGTTGAAAAAAAAGAAGAAAATCAGACGAGACATTAGATAGAGTTATGAAAATACTTAATTAGCGATAACAACGAAGTAGTCGTGGATCCATCGTTAAGTTACGTAAAATGTTCGTCAAAGCTTTTAAACGAATATTTTGTTGCGGCTCCGAATCGATTGATCACCGATTCGTCGATCTCGTTGTTCTTTATGTAATCGGTTTATCTAAATTTCCGTACAATCGTCTGTTCGATGAGTCCGATCGAAGAACTATCTTGTTCAGTGTTAGTCTTAGTTAACAAAAGTCTCGTCGTTTAAGTTTAATCATCCCGGTGTTTACTCTTTTTTTCGATTTTATCTCAGCCATCCGAGTGACCTCGAAGCATCAGTGACGCGTTGTCGATGACCCTGAGAATTTTTCTTAAAAGTTGAATTTTATGTTATTCTATTTCAACGACGCTACCTTGATTTTTTCGTAAAATTACGCAGCGCCGGAGAGAAACGATGCAGCTTTCCACACGTCGTTAATGCAAATTTCAGCGGTATGGTTTTTATCGACGAGCGCTGGCGCAGTTGGTACTTGGGGTGCAAGTACCTGGCGGATCGAAAATCTCAAAGGGAAGATAAAGATTCTGTTTACGGGCATCGATACATGCATCGTTAAACAAACGCTTCGAGACATTCGACGAAGGAACTCCGAACCGCATTTCGCAATACCATAGCTCTTAAGTCAGTCAAAATACTGTACGATCATGTATCATGGAGAATACGGAGATTTAAAACAGTAGCAAAAAATTACAAATTGCCTTCTCGTGAAAGCGATAAGAATCGAAACGATTAGACGAGTTGTGCATGTACATTGTACATATTTCAACAATGAACTCTGTTAAAGTAATACTATATAACGTTTTATTAAATACAAAATTTATTAGAACAGAATAATAACATAATAACATGAAATATTAACGAACAGCGCTATTTTCTCTTGCACATCTCAAACAGGAATGAATTTGTTTTATTGCACGTCTATTCATTCAATACATTCTCGTCTCACGGCGTTTTCCTTTTGTCTTCCTCTCATTTTCATTCCTCGCTCGTACGATACAGATGTACATACATCTATTTTCTAACAAACTCGAAGGCTAATTTTAAGCGAAGAGTATTGCAGCAGTTTAACGGTTATCGTTCGCTCATCTTGTGCAGATGGCAACTATTCAGGCGTTAAGTTTAGGTCGATGAAATATGGCTGGACTGCTCGTGCCGAAGTCGATTGATGCTAGCCTTGTTCGCTTGAAAAATATATCCAACTGTTTTTTTTACGCTTCGAGCGTATAAAGTAATTTCTAATCCGATTATATATTAAACGACTAAGCTTTATAGTTCTTCGGACGCCCCTCGAAACGCTAGACTATTTAACGAGCATCAAAATATCCCAGGTACTTCCGGGGTAGCCAACATCGAGAATAAAAAGTTGATGGCAGTGCCTTTGGGAAAACGTGTAAGATCCATCGTGGTGAACGATGACCTGCAGCTTTTACCGCGTTTTATCGTCATCGCTGGTGTGATTACGTTTCCCAAAGCTCCATAGTTGATGGCCCATTTCTAGCGAGTCGATTACATATCGCTATACTGTCGATTGCTGCCCTCTTTATTGCCCGATAACGAGCATATCGAAGTTCTACTATTCACAACTTTCTTTTCGCGTTCTTATAAGTCTCGAACAACGTAGCTGTAATCGACAACTGTAAGGTCAATTTAAACAGGCTTCGATATTTCTTAAACGACGTTGCGTGCACGTAAACGCAAAAAGAGGGAAATCAATGGAATATAATTTGCAAAGAATTTTCTGAACCCAGGCGTAGCCCATGGGAATCATTGCATCTTCGAGAATATCGAGATAAAATAGCCAGCGGTCAGTATCGACGTTCTTCGCATGAAAAATTAACGTCGTTACGTAGCTGCAGCTCGACCGCACGAAAATCACCGGTTTCCATCTATAACCTGATTGCGAATAAAAGAAAAACGACGGAATTTGGACGAGCGAACGGTCAAGGAGAGTAGGACACTGTTGATGGTGAGACGCAATCTCGTTACATGAAAACGCGACGGTAGCAGCTCGATTACAGCAGGAATCCATTGAACGCGTAAAACCGATGCGTATTACACGGAGCAAACACCGAACACGTTATAACACAACCGAATGATAGATGAAGGGATAGGGAAGGACAAACGTGATCTCGTGGCAAGAGTCAGGCCTGTGGTACGTCGACCGGACATACCGTTTGGCATATTTTGGGGGATGAGACATTCCTGGCTCTTGCCACCGCGAATTTCCAACCCAGCTGCCGCATTGTCCCGCAATTCTGTCCGTCCATCAGACTGACAGTGGATCCCTGCACGCGTTGAAAAATGTCACGCCACCCTTGTCTCTTAAAATTATCATATTCGTAATCGCAACTAATCGAGGCCGCCGTCCGTTCCACGTTAAGTTTTCCTCTCGTTTGAATTTGTTTCAACAAGAATTTACCCTAAATCTTCGAGTGTGGAGTTTTCAAACTTATAACATCCGAAACGAAAAGGCCACTACGCTAAAGTTTGCCGCGTCGAAGCGATACTAGCTTCTCAAGTTTCGTTGGTCTCATGAAATGTATCGCTCGAAACGGTTAGTCAACGATAGTGAAATATGCTCTAAAGTTATTCGAAAGTGAAAGCACGATATATTTTGCCGATCGTTCTTTACCTTGTGGTCTCTTTTGAGAATCGAGACAATGGTTTGCGCGTCATATCGGTGCTCGACTGCGAACAACCAACATTTCTCCTTGCTCTTCCTTTGAACAACGTTCCCTTCCGCTAGAGTAAAGTATAAGAAGCGGTTAACGCAAAGAATCAAAGTGCTTTGATAAGCCGGTATTTTAATAAATGGCCTTTTTACGTTCAAAAATACCTTCTCTTTTGTTTTGCCGCGATTAGTAGATTCTTGCGGAGCGAGCTTGCGAGAAAGGGAGGGAATTACTTCGCGAATCGTGCATTCATCGAATTAATCCTTTAATCCGTGTAACCTGGTACGGTGAGTAGGCTAGGGTGGGGGAAGGATGGGTGTCGTGGGGGACAGGTAGGTGTCCTGTGGGACGGAGCTTCGAAAAGCTGCTGTACAGGCGTCGAAATATCGTCGAATCGTCGGTGGAACGCGTGATCGTCGAAAGAGTGGCTCGGGGTGGGTTTTCCACCCCCAGCGTTTCCACCACCAACGCCGCCGACCCAGTCCCCGTGTCGGATATAAAGTGGTCGCGTGCTTGCAAGCTCAGTCACTCTGCCGCTGAAGCACCGATTCTCGCAGCTGCTCACCAAAAACAACCGCCCCACTGACACCGACTACCCTCGGATCGCATCTCGAATTTCCGGAACTGCTTCCACAAGGTACTTTACTTTTTCATTCGTCCTTTTCATTTTCATCAATCGTCGCCCAATCGCTGTTACTCTTTTTTTCCTCTTTTGTCACGCTTCATACGTACAGATAACGATACGTGTTTCATGCGATCGGATTTAAATAACGTAATTCTTCGACCAGATGCGTTTTGGAAATTCTGCATGTTGGAAGTTTGAATTTCGTGTCGCATCGTTTCATTCGTCTCGGTTAGCTCGACCGTTACGTTTCGTTAAAGTCTATCGTACACCTCATCTTTGTTGGATCAATTCAAAATCGGTGAGTCGTGATTCCTTTGACATAATCGCGAAAATAGAAGACCGCGTGTAAGGGAAGTCGCGCTTAAAACGTTTTACGTAACTTATTGACAGCACAATAATTTATTCCGAAACAATCGCGATTACGTTCGCCCACCCACAACTGCTATAATGCCTTTGACACTTGAATGAAAATTATCGTGAAATGCCCGTCACTACGCGTAATGGTTCATTCGGAATATTACGAACGTTTTTCTCTAACAATGTGTACAAACGTTCCATTTCGCTCTATTGTAGTCTCGCAGATGAGTCATTTCATCCGATCGCGCCTAAAGTGGAGCGATCTATTCAGTTGGTTTGAAAAAGAGCACGAATGCCTTTGAAATTTCCAATATCTCGGAGTACGGAGCTTCGAAAGCTCTAAGAAATAATCAGGCGCGGAAAGGCACTTTTCCGGAGATATCGTAAAGTTCGAAGCGTTCGTTTCTGTAATTCACGCATTAGACGGAGTCGAGGAAAACCTGTTGCCCAGGGAGGAGTGCAATTACCCGTCATTGCCTTGTCTTGTCTCCGAAAACAAACGGTACTCTCCAACGTTTCCTAACTCGTTGCAACAAGCACGTAATTATCGGATCTCATTGTTCTCGTCTTTTACTTTCTTTCTACGGCAACGCACGCGAGTTCGATACGAAACGATGCAACAAATTTGAAGAAAAAACGGAGCGTCGTTATATATTCCGTTAAAATCGCTCGACATATATATGCGTATATATATATATATTCGAAACATGATCTTGGTGTAATTAGTTTTTCCGTAGATAGAGAAAAGTCGCAAGTCGTTAACTTTTGCATCTATTTCCCTTCTTTTTCGTAGACACGTTTCATAAAAACTTTATAAAATAAGATACGGTATACCTGTTAGACTAATAGTTTTTCGACATAGATAGATTTACTTTTTTACAGAGAATAGTGAAATGGATCGTTTGATGCATTCAAAATTCTGTGATTCTATTTAAAGAATAACGCTGACCTTTATATACATTAAGTTACTTCTTCCCCGAATTGTACTTACAAATGAAAATAGGGCATCCTGTGTATCTCTAGACATTCCGATCGGTATTTCGATATTTAATTAATCGCGCAAATCGCATCACGATACTTCACTCAGCAGCGCGAGTATTTTTAAACGGAGGCACCGTATCACTCTCGATATTTCCTCCGTTGAGTTATCGTTCTGTCAACGACAGTTAGAGCGGCTGTCGGTGCTCATCAAGCAGAATCGAACTGTCGGCTGTACCGACGAAAGCGTCTCCCTTGTCAGGCCCAAATAAATAAAACCAACTGACAGTGGTTTTCTGACCAACCTATTTTGACACCGAGTAAAATATTCCATCAACGATCGATCTCATTCGTTTTACCAATCAGAACTCGCTGCCATATAAACTCCACCGTCTTTATCTTGCTTGCTTCCCCTAAATAAATTACTACGAAATAGAAGATGTTCTTCTTCTTACGCACGTAAGATGGATGATCGTCCTTGACAGAGCTACCGCCGCTCCACGTTGGTAGAAACATTTTCTAACAGATAAGGCTGTGGAAAAACGCGTTCTCCATTTTCACGGTATAAAATTCTACTTTGGAGAAAAATCGCGTTGCTCGCATTCAGAAAAAGGAATTAATTTAGAATTATTATACATATGTATGTGTGTATATTCTTCACCGATCGGTCGTTGGGAACGTTGCGAAAATAGACCAGACGTTGATTTTAATTTTATAAAAGGCGCTTCCACGGCAGTCGAACACTGTCTTTGATCGGGATTTTAAATCACCTGGCGTATCCACGAGCCTTTGACCCTTCGACGTTGTCGAAGATGCAATCGTTCGATTTTCTGAAACGTAATCAACACACGAAGCCGTCGCTAGATACTTTTAGAGCTTCCTATGGGGTGATACGAACGCTCGTTACTTGCACGCTATCGTCATACGTATCGAGAAAAGTTCGACGGCGTATGCATCGTTGCTTCTTATTAACAGAAATAGGTTCGCGTCATCGCCAGATTCTTCGATTCGCGATAAACATATGATTTTCATAGAGTAAAGCGCCATAGAGCTTTTCTTCCACAACGTGCACCGACAAACGACATTTGTACTTTCTTCGTATAGCTTGGAAATTTTCTTCCGTCCGATATCGTAGCTTTATTATCGATCTTCAAACGATATCTGTTCAAACTGTTCGAAAGGTCAATCAAGATCGGCGTTAACTTTGGCTACGTGTTGGAGAAAATAGTCGTTAACGAGTCGATCGTTAGAAGCGTTTGATTTAATACTTGCAACAACTATAGTCCTTTCAATTAGCCGGATTAACCAGGTTTTTGTTGCAGGACAGAGATATATCATGCCGTCGCTACGAACTGTCATATTTCTGGCCATGGTCCTGATGGTGTTGATCGACTTGTCGATAGCCCTTCCAGCCGCTGACAAGGAGAGACTTTTAAACGAGGTAGACGTAAGTAACAAAATCCGCCCCCTACGAAAAGAAAAAATGATGCACGCCCGGTATAATTGATGTTTTTATCGGTGATCGCGATCGATCTTGCTTGTTAGCTTGCTAACTAATCACGTAAACTTGTTTTTAAAATAGAGATGCATAAATGAAAGAAAATATCGTTTATAACAAGCTGCAACCTCACGCTAGACGAGAGAATACCGCGTCCGTACTCGCTGCGACACTCGAGCGATGACAAATGTGCCTCGTTACCCTCTCACCTTGCGTTGTCCTCGATTTTATCCGCGAGAAGGACGGCAACGCTCCCCTGGAACTCGTTTCGATGCCGTACAAAAAATATGGAACAGAACAAAAAAGTCCTATCCGAAGACTTAAATTTGCACGTACGGCGTGTCAATCGGTTTTGCGCGTTCGCTTTCAGCTTTTTATATTCCTTTTAAGTCGCACCACCGTACTCTTCCATTTCTTCTCCTCCCTTTCCTTCTTTTTTTCTCACGATTTTGCCATGAACGCGACGTTATTTGCGGTCGACGAATGACGCATTTCGATCGGTTAACCGCACTTTGAAACTATTTCACTGTATCATTTAACAGCGGCTTCTCTCCGCTTCCAAATTAATTTCTTCGTCGATTAATCAGACAAATGCGATCGAGTAATCGGTACACGTAACTTTCACATCGCGATATCGTGGTTAGCCTATTTGTCCCTGATAATAAATAAATAAATAATTAGGATAATTATTTACAAAGCAAATGTGTTATCAAAGTCAATATCGTGGACGTGTTACCGTCGCTCGGCTTTAGTTTCCGAGATATTCGCAAAAGTTTCTGTTTCGTCGACCGTATAATTTTGATCATCGAACAGTCACTTTTTTCAATATCATGACTAAAAGCGTTTCCAGCTTCGAATAATAATAATACAATATAAAACTTAATATATGAATTTTATCTGTTTTATTATTCAATACCTGAACTTATTTCCTAGTAGCTTTATTGGCCGCTTCACAACGGTGGAATACTAATTCATTATCTGATCCAAACCTAATCCATGGATTTTTCTTTGCGAATCGAGTTGGAAACGATTGTCGAAAATGCGTTAGGCTGTGCTATATTCCAGAACGAAGCGTAACGGTACCGTAAATTGATCGGAAACTTTTTGCGAATATCTTGCGCTTGATTATTACATCCGAGCGAACGATGGTAACGTGTATAGAGAAAAATCGTACAAAATGTTGATTCTGACAACATGTTTCAAGCTCGTTGAAAGCAACGAGGTCGTCCGTTTTGTAAATAATTACCATAAATAGGAAATGAGAATTTTACACCGAGCAAACAATTTCCTCGTGGGGAGACCGTACAAAAGAGAGAAGATGTAGCTTGGTAAAGAGGCAACGATTTATATTACAGTCACGCGCGTCAATACAAATGAATACCGTTCTGTCGCATACTCGTTTCGCACACCAGGCACACGGATAGCGACAGTGACAGCAAACCGTCCTTTTTTCAATACGAAGGACTCCTCTTATTATGCCAAGTGTTACCCTCCACGTATTCGATATATTCGATATTTCCAGGGGGCTCCAAGAGAATGTTAATAATCGGTCCTATCCTTGACCAACGAAAGGTTCACTCAACGATCGATAATGAAATTTCCACAATTTCCGAACGATGTCGGAGACTAAAACGCGTTACTCTTCGAAACCTTTATCCTAGTTTACTTCGAGCTAAGTTTCCGGTTTTACAATCCGACCAAATTCAGATCAAAGTCGATTACTTCTAATTTGAAATCTGCGAGTAGTTGCAGTGGTTCACGGAAATATTCGAATACGCACCGGAAAAATCTTCGCCGAATATATTCGAAATAGTACGAAAGCTTTTGAACCTTTGCTGTCGCTATAACGAAACATTAGTGTTCATAGTAGCATTTGAGTACCAATTCGAAAATACATATGCAAGCTACAAGACATTTGCTGCTAACATACGCTTATCGTTAGTTATAAAAAAAATTAGTATATCGTAGCTTCTACGTAATATCGTAATACCAAATATCGTAGGTTATTAATATAACGAATAATTGACTGCACAATTACCTTAATTAATTAAATACTTCCAATAAATATCTCAAATTCCACCGATACAATCGCGATAGCCGCGTCTCGTTACGTTACTAGTGAGATTTGAAAATGCTTTCTAATGGATAAAAGGTTTCTAAAAGTGTTGGAATACATCCGTGAGCTACTGTAACCCGGATTTCAATGAAACATAATGCAATTTCGCGACTCAGATCTGCTGACGTAACTTTTATCGAGCGTGAGCGAGTTGGTGAATATAAGAACGGCAACGTCGAGCCATCCGAAATGAAAAGGATAATCGGACGAGAAACATGGGTAGGGCAGAAAAGGTGGAAAACGCTAGTGGTTGAAAAGGAAGCGAGAAACCTGTTGCTCGGTCCCTATTCCAGCGTGTAAGCGACTGCTTGACAAATTCAATTTATTTATAGCCGTTTCGCGAAATGTCGCGTTAGTTTCGTTTCCAAGGCTGTGCAAACTGTCGAGTCGGTCGCGTCTTGCCATGACAGAGATGCGTTTGTTAGCTGTGAAACTACTTAGTTTCTTCGCGATAGTTTCTCGCGCTCAACCTTTTCCAATCGTTTCGATTTTCCCCGTTTCCTTCGATCCCAAAGCGACGGATTATATATAGGCGCGTGTATCGAAGAACGTGATTGTACCGTGACGTGGCTGTAATGGCAATTTTAATTCCGGATTCTATTAATTCGGAATTTCCACCGGTTAATGTTACCACGCAGGTTCGAACACAAACGACGTTAAGTGCGCAATTAACGCTATCTCTGATACTCCACAGATACGGTTTAATCGTGCGCGTCCTCAGGATGGTCAAAGACAAAGCCGCTTACCACGGCACAGTCGCATAGTTTCAAGGCACGTTGTCGTCCGGAATTCCAACAACAAGAAATAGCTACATATTAGGCGAGATTATAACTCATATACAAGATGTTCCCGAACTGCTGGTACATACGACGAGGAGGAGAATCTACGCGAGAAAATAAATGGGAAACGTGGAGCGACGTTTTTCCTAGGGGGCTTCGTTATCGAGAAAATCGAGTTCGTAAATTTGTCAAGTATGCTCGAACCTGGCTAAAACCTGGCTGAACAAGAGTAAATAAATGACAGAAGGTTGTTCCACGTGTGAAAAGAATCGAAGGACGTAGGATAACATTTTTTCATTTCCTTCTCGAGAAAAGTAAATTTGACTTTCTAATGTGTTTAACGATCAAAATTTATTTTCTTCGATATTTCGTTTTATATATTTCACTTCTTCTCGCATGTAGAATAACCTTCTGCTCTTTGTCTACTCGTATCTAGTCTGTTAGCCAAGTTTAAGTACATTTGACAAATCTTGAAACTGGATTTCTTGAAAAACGAAGTGCCGTTTGAACGAATTTTATTCCATATTTTTGACTTGTTTTTTCCACTCACGATCATCTTCTTTCGGTTTCTATCGCCAGTTCGGTAACAGCCTGTGTACAGTAGCCGAATAAGAACGTAAAAGTGGGCATGAAGCGGTTGTTCCTTATGAAAAAATAATATATCGCGTGCGTATATTACGCGTAATTATTATTACTCCGCGTTGTCGGTGTACGAAAAATATCTTCCATTTTTAGAAAACGATACGAGGCAAACGATTATTCGTGATAGGCTCGTTATTCGCTCGGCAATTTCTTTCCAGATATCTGCGTATTTACTATACACGGAAGAATTCTCGATCTCTGTAACTGGCGTAAATGTTACAAACTTGTGCGGCGTCTCGTAATCCCGTCTTACAATTTCGACGTGGCTCGATCGAATTTACGGTTTAATAATACCAATTGCACGTTTCACCTTTCACAACGTACATCCTTGTCCGTCGCGATGACAGCTAAACGATCGGACGTTTATAGATACTCGGATTAAATTCGATCGAACCATCGGTCGAGTTTCAAGATTTGAACGGGCTTAGATAAACTACAAGTACGATTCGCACGAGTTAAAGAACGTCGATTCCCTGGAGAAAACTAATCGTCGACGGAGGAAAGAAATATTCGCGCTGTTAAACGCGACTTTTGTTAAACGTTTCCAAACGAACGACTGCAGCTTAAGATTTCAATATGCCCTTACTACTGGCTACTATTTCAAAGCGACAAATTAAATTTCTCCTCCGCTGCAAGTACAAGAGGGTCGTTAGGATAGAAGCGTGCGGAGAAACGAAAAAAGAACCGTATGTCCTTTGCAACGGATTACAAAGCTAATTGCCAAGCGAAACGAAATTACGTTTGTCGATGTATCGGGACCTTGCTCTTTTCTCTCGTCCTATAAACGTGCAGCAGTTTGCCATGTTGTTCCAGGAAACTTGTCCTAGAAATTATACATATTACTCTTAAACTCGATTAGGGGACCGAGCGTTTGTTCGTCCGTTACAAATCACAACGACAGTGACGTGGATACGTCGCGCGAGGGTTTAGTTTGCAGCATTACGGGATTCAGCGATGCTGATGTTCATCTCGAACGTAGGATGTACAACGGAAAACGCGAAGATCTTCGAAGCATTACATCGGTATTAAATCAAAACGCTACGCGAAGATGTTTCATTCGTGCTACCTTATCCAGGCTTTCCACGACCATCGTATAAAGTACAAACGCGACGCTCGCACAAAGTCCTGTTGCGTAACTCTTATCTACACGTTTGAATTGCAAATAAGCTACCGCGTACCGCGCGCCATGCCTCGTTCAACAACAGGTTCATTCGTTTAAGCAGTTATATCGCACGAGGAATTTCCCGTAACTCGACATTAGCATACGTATGTTACGGGGAAATGAACATCGGAGATGAGCAGATATCGCGCGAAATAACGGCATCTTCCATCGATAGGAATTTATTCCTTACTTTTCTCGAAAGGAGACCATCCCGTGCAAAAAGAACTCGAACAATACAGTTACTCGTTCTTCGATTCCCTTCCCATGTCGTTTCTCGCAGTCGGAGTTCGCTCAGGCTCGAACGACGGTATCTCGCCTAATACGTTTCTTCGATGGATTTTTTCCAAAGGAAGACGAGTTTCACGAGCCGCGTATATTCGTCACTGGAAATCGACACGGAGCTCTTTGCGAATCTTTTCCGACGGACCGTCGACGTACGTCTCGCCCAACTGTTCTTACAAAGGAATCGCAGGATATTAAAAATCGGTCTCCGCCCGCGACGACTAATCTCGCAAACGGCTCGTGCAAAGCCGGACCGCGACGACTTTTCGAGCTCCGTCACGGAGAGAAGCAACGATAAAGAACGATGGTTCGTTCGAAGGAAGGCTGATAAATTTGCGGCTGATCCGATAATCGATAGCTCGGCAACGGCAATCCGATTTCACTTAGCGTCCGGTTGTCCGTCGCGAACGCTGATTCAACAACTTTATAAACGTCGAGTTAAACGCTCTCCTGCCGCGATAGACGCGTTCTTCTTTCTTTCCATTTGTTCGTTAATTTTTAATCATTCGCTCCTGCAAATTGCTATTTCATCTTTCGAAGCGCGCACAAACGTTTAAACGAGAAACGCTTTGGCATCGGATTATTAAACTCCTCTCTCTCGCTCTATTCGCGCTTACCACGCTATCTCTCTCGATTCTTTTTAAATATCTTTATTTACTTACGTATTCAGACTACAACCATCGCGTTTTACTTGCATCCCGCCTATCCTGAATCGGATACATGCGTTATCCTGCTTCAACGACTTTACGCTCCGTTGATTTCGCGCACATTTTCCCAACTAAAAAAAGGAAAAAAAGAGCCGCACGAGAGAGAAAAAAAATGGTGTTCAGCGAAGCCATACCGTTATCCAGGCGTATTTTTTAAACGATTTCCCCATGTTCTCTAACGCCACGAAATTCTTTTGAACGTAAATAAAACCGCGTTAGCTTTCAGAGCATTATTATCCATTAACGTTGCTTTTCCGATGGTAACGCGAAAGATCGCGAAATATATCGGGGTCAATACGACGTCACAGGGGTAGGATGCTCTCCCTCTTTTTTTTGACTTCCGATGCACGCCATTACGGCCAATGAAATTTGTTTCGTTTCGCTCGCACGACCCATATAATCGATGTTCATCGAAACGTAGCTTTGGTCTTTCTGAAAAAGTCGATGCTGCGAAAGTCAGATATTAGAAATAACGACGTTTAACGCGTCCAACAACGTTCCAATAACACGAAGCATTTTTCCTTCGAGATTGCTAGTTACGTGATCGAGTGCTTTCCTTTTCCTTTCTCCCTTTTTTTTTCTTTTTTTTTCTTTTCTTTTTTGCATTCAGGAAAATATGCACGTGTACGCCTAATCCCGAGCAGCGTGAACGCAGAGTGAACACGAAGATTTAGCGTACGATACATGTAATAAAGCTATTTTTCAAACTTTGCGACGTCTCTGTTTGCTCGAGATAGTCGGAAAAAGATTTCACGTGTACATATCGCATTAACCGCGATATCCGCAAAAATTCATAGCAGCAAGACTATCATAAACTTCCGTTTAACGAAAATTCAATGTCTCTTTCGTATGGCGGAAAAATCGTGAAATTTGTATCAACATCGACGATAAATCTTCGATCTGTTCGCGATGTACTCGAACAAAGAGTATGATTTTTCGAGACCTGGCGAAAGCGTGTGTTTCAGCTGGTGGACGACGATGGAAGCATCGAGACTGCTCTGATCAATTACCTGTTTACGAAGCAAATCGTGAAACGGCTTCGGAATCAGTTGGACATCGGGGATCTCCAGCGTAAACGCAGCTACTGGAAACAGTGCGCTTTCAACGCGGTCTCCTGCTTCGGCAAATAAAACGTCCAGCTAACTCGACGATCGCCATCGTGCTTCCTTCTTCTTCTACTTCTTCTTCTTCTTCTTTCTTCTTCTCCTCCGCCTATATCTCTCTTGTCCAGTGGTAACTTTTAAATAGTCGAGTGTAGCTCGACGAACACGAACCCGGTTCTAGTTGCGAACTTTACATCCGCGCATATCCAGCTTCCGCTGATCTTCGGATATCAATGGTACCAAAACTCTAATCATATTTCTAGCAGGAAGCGAATCGTTTGTTTCTTCTATCGCGCTTGAAATTTGAATCGTCCAATGGAATTTCATTTAAAAAGGGAAACGCACGTGGAGAAGACTTGGAAATGTAGCGGATGTAAATTAGCACCGAGTTTCCGCAATATATTGTATTCGATATTAAGAAAGAAAATGGTAGATTAGATGTTATCGAGATTATATATTCTCGCGATATAGCGATCGGCCACCTGGCATTTTTATTCCACGTAAATAGACTTTACGACTTATTTCGTTGTTCGACGGTGGAGCGGAATGTATCGCTACGTTCTTGTAAATCAAATTTTACGTTTATGAACACGGTGGCTGTAATCATTAATGGAGAAAGTTCAATAAAGAATTTATTTCTGTTGTATGCAATCGCCCTCCAGCTAAAATGAATAATAAAACGAGTCACGCTCGGTTCCAATAACTCCTTTATTCCGAATACACCTGACAGCTGCCATTATAACTTTATTATTATAGCTGATAAAAAATTTACAATTTCATTCCAACGTATAAAACTCGTCGCATCTTTTCGCAAGAATGATCCATTCCGAGCGACACCAAACCGATCCGAAAATAGAGACTACATGCTGATACGGATGCAGCAAATGAATGTCGAGAACCTGCGAATGCAAAGCAAATAATATAGACATCCACGCGGAACGAAAGAGGGATATGTCAAAGGTAAGTCGATACGGATTTATCTCCTGCGGTATTTCTGCTACAAACTAAGATTCTCCTCAAACGTTTCTTTGGTGAATTACTCAACTCGCGTCTCCGATAATTATACAATCGTCGGAGGTGCCCTTTCTTTGCAATTAAGATCGTTTCCAAGTCTCTGGTTTCATCACAGTGCAGAATATCGATAAGATGCAAGAAGCTAAGTAAATGCACCATCGGTCATAAATATTAAGAAACCCATAGGAAATTTTCCTTTATTTATATTATAAGACGCGTATACGAGGAACAAAGTAACAGATTTATAATAAAATACTTTGAAGACAGAAACAACGAGAAGCATACAATTTGTACTACGTATCAGCTGGTGTTCTGATGCTTATGATCGACGATGCATATGTATGGAATTATAAAGAATGATTGTAAATCAGATGGAAAGAACAAAGGTTTCGAATTTGTTTCGTTCGAGTTACAATATCAAACAACTTGCAACTACGAGAACAAAACGTGAAAAACGACTCACGGTATAAAATAATAGAACCTGCACATCACCGATGTAAACAGGGACAAGAACAGTAATCGGCGATCAGTTCTACCGCATGCTCTTCCGTTTCTTGAATTTCGCACGTCGAGACAACTGCCTCTACCCAAGAGACACTTACGTGTCTTGCCTTCTTTGACACGTCCTCAAACTCCTGAAAAATGCAAGGATCAAGGTGAACGCAAGGAACATCGTGATTGCGAGATTAGCGTTCGTGTTTGCTGGCGGATGTGGGGAAATCATATTCGACAGGCGACGGAAGATTATCGGTGGCAAGCGACGCGAGCAATTGGCGCCTACGGTTAACGGAACCGACAACTTCCACAAGTCTGAAGCCGCTTAATGCCGACGCTAGTACGCGGTAATGGTGCCGCTATGTTAACCAACTTTAATTCCGTTATCGAGAACCTGCTCGTTCGATCGATTTAAAACTCGTCCATTAACCACGCGATCGAAAACACACTCCCCTTTCCCCCACTGCTTCCAGTTTTCCACTGTTTGGCCAGGAAAGTGGCAAAACGCGTTCCAAACGATATCTTTCTTTTTCCTGAAAGATGATACGATTTGAAGCTTTCGCTTTCCAACGATGATGAAATCGTAATTGTAATTGAAATTGTAATTTGTTTTCCACCGAGAAACACCGCGGTAGTTCGCTGTAGAAATATTTATCGAAGCAACGTTCGAAAGAGTCGAGCTAGTTTGGATAAATTGCCCTAAACGGAGCAACATCTCCGGAGACGTTAACATAAAACGTCAAAAGCCGTTATACTTACGCGCACAAGGGATGACGGAATCTCCTTGGAAGAATGAACCACGTACATGGCCGCGGATCTTTCCTGATCGTTCAACACCTTGGCTCCGAGACTAAAATGAATTTTACAGTGCTTAAGGAAGTTTACTACTGGATTGACGGTTGCGCTTGAAAGTTGTACTAGAAAGGTGGCGTTAAGAAGACCGCAACGATTCGCGACCCGTTTCTCGCGAGGGACCCTACAAGATAATCGACTTGGTTTCTTTCTCGCGATACGGTCGTTAAGCGACTCGTCTACTTTAAATCCGCCTCAGGGGAGTATGAGCCGCGCTAAGACACAAAAGAGAGCCTCGTGTTCCATTTTCCTACCCTGCTACTTGTTAACTCTGCCTCTCCCCGAGGTGTTATCTGTGAGTTTTCTATGGAACGCAACTCGTTTCACAGTGGATTCTGCGTCCATCCCAAAGTAATTAAAAATCGTCCCTTAAGTCGTAGCGGTACGTAATCCAACCTGACCGATCAAGTCTAACTATAATTTCGTGGACGGTTTGATTTGAAAGACGGACCGATGAAAAATGGGGCCCTCGTAGAAAACTACGTTGCGTAAAAGGATACGTTTTGAGTAACTTGCGAATGTCTTCTTCCTTGCTTTTTGTAAAACCTGACGCTAAACTGACTGGCGCGCCCTTTAAAATACTCTTAGACGTCTGTCAATCAGAAAATAATTTTATTACGTTTCAATCTTCGTTAAAAGATGAAGTTTTATTTTACCAGCAAATTACGTACCAATTCGTTATCTGTTAGATTACATAATGGCTTTGCATCCGACGGAAGTCCGTTTTCTGGCTTTCGTCCCTCGATCCAATTTAGTGGAATTCCCATGGCAGAATATTCTATATACTATAAATAAACGTATACAGTAAGTTAGAATAAATCAGCCGAAAATGTATCAAATTATACGAAATTGGCATCAATGAAGTACTGTAGCTTGGTACTAAAATTTCAAAAATTTCAAGAGTTTTAAAAGTTGAACAAAATGCAGTTAGCTACTTTGGCTTGTGAATCTTATTTAAATAAGGTAAGAGTAGTTGCTCATTAATTGATATAAAGTTGAAAACACACATCGTTATTTACGAAAGCATAAAATTCTGCTTGTTCCGCGTCCTTTTGATCCGAGACATTGGTTCCTTCGCTGCCGCATACTTTTTCGTTCGTTTTTTTGCTAGTATCGGCTCTTACACGATTAGACGTGGCTTTTGATTTTGCGGGAGACTTGTACGGAGAGGAATTCTTCTTGATCGATTTGAAATCGTCGTTTCTTTTCGACGGAGACTTTAATTTTCTTTCCTGTTTCGCCTGTGCATTTGGTAAGGTATCCTGTCTGGTTGTCTTATCGTCACCTTCTTCTTTATGGTCAGAGGTCGAAGACAAAAGAAGGCTAAGATCTATCGACTCGGAACTCTGCTTGAAAAGACGTCGCAAATCGTTCAAAGTAGTAGCGGAAGACCAATTTTTATCAGAACGAATACGCGTTACCCGTGGAAATCTAATACTAATACCGTCAGCTGTGTGAACACCTTGATTGGTAAATTCTGCTCCCGTTATTTCCCACACTGGCTGTTTCTGAAATACGTAAGAGAAGATATCGATACACCTGCTTTCAGTTGAGAGTTAAACCAAGTCGAGCAAATACCTTTGGATCCTTTGCAACAAAGTCAGGAATCATTGGTTTATTGGCGCGCAACCAGGACGGTACTTTGGCCGGATCTTTACTTATTTTTATCATATCGAGCTCATCCTGAAGCATGACTAAGGTAGCGTCGTCGTGACCGGTGTGTACCTGCGCGTACGATCAATTTCCAAATACAATTTTCGAAACTCCTTATTGTTTCACAGTATGCGTTTCCTTACTTTTGTTACTGTTACCCAGTTACCACGATCTTCGTCGTAGCAGCCCATCAGGAATACCGACATCATACCGCCTAGAGATACGGAACGCATAGAAGAAAAATTAAATATAGAAATAATATACGAAACGACATGGTTATTCAAAATATAGTAACTGTTCTAATATTTGATAGGTGACAAAATCTGTTCTTTTAGTTATGTTCATAAAAACATGAATTTGCATAAATAATCGCAGTCTAGATATGGTAGAGGAAAATTCATCGTAGAACAAACAGATGGTACAGACCTTTGTTTCCCGTGCCGTACCATGCGCCAAGCACAACGAGATCTGCGCTATCGGCCATCGCACCATCGTATAAATAATCCTTTTTTACCTTCAACCAATGTCTTTTACCCGGCTCGTATTTGCTCTGTAAATAATCACGCGTTAGCATCGCTTCATCTCAACTATCGCACGAGTTATGATCACACACACGTTACGAAACTCCAAGAATCGACAATAAGAGTATAAAAAAGATAATAAACTGTTATCATTAATCGTGGTAGGAAAATTGCTATTTAAACGCAATTCTCCTCCATGGTAAATCAAGAAACGATGGTAAAGCAGCTACGCACATTATAAGAAAACGTTCTATCTTCATACTTACAAGGTTACAATGTGATACGTACGTGGATGTCCTTAAGCACCAATCCTTCGAGGCCCATTTTAAGAACCCTGGCAATCATTTCTGCCAAGTCTTGAGATTTCTGTAAATGGTTGTTCCTGCTTTATAATTTTCCACTTATGTCTTTGAGCGAAAAATCGAAAATCATGCGATCACTTACATAGACTTCCTTGATTTCCGACAGCATTATCCTGTTTGGTATCTCCGTCATACTTTCTCTTAAAATTTGTCTTCGTTCCATCATGGATCTGCGCATAGCAAAAGACTGCGATTACTTTAAGCCGATGGGAAACGAATTAAATTCGTTCGACTTACTTATGCAACAAAACAACCCCGTTATAATAGATACAATCGAAGACAAATAAGCAGGCATTGGCATCCTTGAATTCGGCTTTCTGGAAAACGAAACAACAGATAGAATTTTAAGAATAAGATTCTCGAGAAGATTTTCAACGAATAGTCGAACCTTATGAATGCCTAAGGTACCAAAGGGTAATGGTTGCCCAGTTTTGGTATCTATCATGAGGATCTCTGAGTCTAGAATCAAGTCATCGCCGTCTGGAAAGGCTTTCGGAATGTAATTCTTGAAGAGATTCACCTGGAACGAGAAAAGACACGTGTACATTTTGCGAATAAGAAAATCGAGAGACACGCGCAACGGAATATTTACTTTATGAGGAAGCACCGGTTTTAAGGATCTGCTGAAATAGCGAAATTCGTTTCCCTTCTTATGCACTTGGACCCGTTCTCCGTCGTATTTCACTTCGGCCAGCATTCCATTCGGGCATTTCTTCATCGCCATTTCCACGGATTTGCAAGCCTCCGCCTATTCAGGTTTAGACGTTAGGCTCCGACGTTTTGCAACGCTACTGCCACGTTTTAAGGCGGCATGCAAAAGCTTACCAACATCGGCAAGACAGGTGTCATCAGCGAGAGCGTAATCTTGACGTTGGAAGATGGACCCGGCGACGAAGACGGTTTATCGAATTTCGGGGATCCTCGCCAACATCGTTCGATCACGTTGTCCAAGTCCCTGGACGTTTGAAAGGCTTTGTACGCGTGATCGTGTACCGCGGCCAAACTGCAAACGTATCGACAAAAAACGAAAAATATCACCGATCGCCGCCTAATCGTCTCGTTTACGGCACAACTATTTATACGCTATAGACTCACATATGTTTCGGGCCAGCGTTTATCCTTAGATCGTGCTTGATCAGCCGGATGATCATCTTTAGATCGCCTGCGGTGCATCTGAAGAACGAGTTACAGTTTGCCTTCTATAAATGAAAATACAACGGAAGCGGGCAATGCAAATAATTTACCTGGAAACGATCGAACGAAAGTGACGAATCTGTTCGTCCTCCTTAGTTAGAAGCGACAACTGCTGCAGAAACTCGTCCACCTGAATAAAAAGGATTTCGCTCGATCGATATGACGACAATAACGACTAATTTTTACGAAATAGTATGTCTATTTTCTAGAACAAACCCTACGCGGAATAGAAAGTAAACCGAGGTTTACTTTTGGCAAGTAAAATCTGGAAATCCGAACTTTGGCCGAGAACCGGGAATTCCGTTTAATCCAACTGGGTTTCGATAATCCTGAAGACGTCAAAAGAATTCCCCTGCCGAACGAACCTCCATGCAATTTAATCATATAGAGATAGAGATCGATCGACGCTGAGGGAGAACCGCCTCTTATTTCGACGCGAGTAAATTCCGTTTTGTCTTTATCCCGTTTATTCCAGTGTCGTTTAATGTGGTGAAGTACGTCATCGAAAAAGAGAAGGAGGAAGGGTAGCTTGAGAAAAAATTAAACGACGCCTACAAAGAGGCGTTCAATTTTAAGCATCTCTCTTTTTTCCTTTTTTTTTTTCCTCCCTCCATTCTCTCAATTTGTCTACCATGGGAAAAAAAACAGGCTCGTTGCCCCATTTGTTTTTCCACCGTCGCAAATTATAAAGATAACGCGCAGTCTCTCTTTATCCCCGAGAATTTATCTCCAACGTTTCATCCAGAGGCTTTCCGCGATTATATAGCGGCACGTGTCTACGGTGAAACACCGTTCCGAATAACTTTCCGTGCGGAAAAAGTTGGTAAATTATCCGATACATCGATACAAATTTCAACCGAAATATAGGACAGATTCTATTACCTCTTGAATCGTAAGTACGCTTTTTAGAGCTGGTTTTAAAGCTACGCTGTTTTCGAAAAACACTCGGATGGTTTCGCTCACGTCTCCTTGCTCGAGATGCTCCAACATCTCGTCCTCGTCCTGAAGCAGAATACGAGAGAACAGCTTTACCAATTGTTTGCTCTGCAAGTTGTATATCCTCTTCGCTGTCCCCGGAAGCAGCATTTTGCACCACAGCTTTACGTCGCTGTTGAAACCATCTGAAAACGCGGAATGATCTGAACAACGAAGACGACAAGTTTACGCTGTCGGTTATAAATACGAGTATCCGAACACCTGATCGTTACACTCGTCGAAGGATCCTAACAAATTTTACTTTACTCGATATTTTACGTATAATACCAGTGAAACGATAGATTTACAATAAAGTAACCGTTCGAGGAAGTCTTGGTGGTTTTGATCTCGAAGGACGCGTATCTCGGAAGAAGCCAATACCCAGGTGCGAAGGTCGTGCAGGTGCAAGTGCACAAGCACTGGCCAGTACAAGATTGGAAAAAAGTGTTGTTTCCTGGTGAATGGAATGTTAAAATAGGATGCGGTAAGATGAAATTCTATGAAAAAGACAGTGGTTTTAAAACTGCCTGCACTATCGTAGAATAGGCGAAGTTGGAAGTACGAAATCGCGGAACGGTAGAAAGACGAAATCGAATCGAATTGAACGCAGTCCGATAGAATATCCGCGATCAGCTTGGCGGTTATCGAACGCAGCTATCGCCTCGTAACTTTCCACTGTGTCGTTGCAGCCCGATGCGCCGACGGTTCTCCTTCGCATTCCCTTCTTCCCTTCTTCCCTAACGGTGACAGACAGCAGCTCGTGACGTTTCGCTGGAAGGGTCATTCGCTCGTTCGCACTCGAGAAACACCTGTGTATAGTCGGTGTATCCGACTAGAAAGGAACGCAAACCGCGAGAAGAATGCAGACAGACGAAGAGAGAAGAAATCGGAGCGGAGAAGCGAAGGATCGAAAGACGGACGCGTCGCGTCTTTTCGATTAAGAACACCGATCAGAACGCGCTTCGTGGAAAATTCAGCGACGACCTCCTTTGCGTCGAAGACTAGATCATCGGCAAAATTGCGAACGAATTGCGACGAATAAATAGCGGGCTCCGTTACAGTCGCAATCGTTATCGCGCACCCACCAGTCCCCGCGATGTATGTGTACTTCCGGCGCGTAGCTTATCGCGCGATACCTTGATTCTTTTCATCGCGACTCCTCTTCCGATATTGTTCCTCGATCGCCGCCAACATAAGCGAAAACTCCGCTAGCCGATACTCGCCTATGGTGAAGTTGGTCGGCATCGTCTCGCAACCTCTGCGTATGTTCGAACTGCAAACGTGTTCGAGCCGTGTGTTTCGTAACGTGTACGAATTGAATTTTAGCAGCACAGTCACAGAAATTAATTAGAGATCCAACGCGCGAGTCCCTGATCTCTGTGCCCCGGTTTATCATCGAAATAAGTAGCCTATAAAAATATGAAATTATCGCAGTGTTTACGTTGCGTGAGCACGCGATACGCGATGCACCTTATTGCGAGACGATCCTCGCGTAACGGCTTATCGACGATTCATTGGTCAACAACGGTACACACCTCTTCCAGGCTTGTCGACCGGCCTTCGAAGCCAAGAACCTTCGGCTTTATACCGAAATTGTACGTACAACTTTGGCAACTATCGACCGCATCAACAAACTTGTTGCGTGACTTTCAGAGGACGGGTCGGGCTTGATCGTCCGTTTAAGGACGATCGAGATGGCAAAAAGTAAGGGAAGAATGGAATCCGAAAGTGAAACGTGCCGAAAGTTTGCCGAAGATCGCGCTGATTGAGATCAAAGTCACCGCGATTTGGTACGGTTATTCGAGAGGATAATCCCGCGTCGAGAATCTCCCTTTCCACGTATTTTCCTCTACGTGTTTTCGCTTTGGGAAAAGATCATCGAAGGACATCGATCGTGGTCCCCCACTGGTCCAACAAGTGGTTGATCTTTGACGAACAACGAACGATTTTTATGCGTTTATGGGAAATTTCAAAATGCGCACGAAAGGTGCAATATGCAAAGATATGTAAAGTATTCAGAATACTCGAGATTTGGTAGATGAAATACGTATCTGCTTAGGTGCTATCTTTCAAATTGTGCTTACAAAAATGTGCGTTTGCATAGACATCGGTAATTTAATGATCGGTAGATATTTGTGCGAATTCATATTTTTACAAATATAATTAGAAACATGGAATCTAGTTAAAGAATTGGTCTACTTATCAACCAATATAACGAGTACTATACTTTTGATATTTTGTTAGGTTGTCCGAAAAGTTTCTTTCGTTTCATAAGGCGATAAACAACAATTTCTGTTTTATATTATTTTATTGAATTAGGTATAATCCATTTCGTTCTATTTTTATTATTACATTCGTGCATAATTTAATAAACCAATACAAAACGAAAAACTTTGTGCGTCTATTATTTCCTTATAAAACGAAAGAAACTTGAGCTAATATATATATATATATCTGCGTTACATGTATTTTACGCATCTTTGCATCTTCAGATTCTCCACATAAATGCACAAAAATTCGCGGCCTAATGATCAGCGTATTTGCGGCGCGAAACGAACAGAATGGAGGGTCGCGACGCACCAACGAAAGCTTGAATGGAATATTCGCAAAGAGAAAAGAACGAACCTGCCGATTCGATCGATAGGACGGCTCGTTTCGTTCAAGCACGATCATCGACCGGCGACGTATTGTCTGTTCGGCTCGATTATCGAGCAGCTGCAAGCCTATATAAATTATCGTCCGTTTCACCGAACGATGTTCCTTTCGGGCGCTTGGTTCGCGATATCTCGAGTCCTTCTAAAGACCGCTACAGAGTGACGAGATGTGGCGAGTAAAGAAGCCTTAGTCGACCAGGAAATCTAACGATTCAGATTCAGGATTCAATGGTCGACCTAACGCAACTACGTTTTATCGATCTACACGAGATAAAAATTACTCGACAGTTTCTCGTCAATCGGCCACTTAGTTGACCCGTTTGTAGCGGCCTTACGAGACTCGTTCTCGCGCAAATCGAAACACGAATAGCCAGAATTGCGTGTAATCGGGAATTAAGGAAAATCAGCACAAATCGTGTTCGGCTCGATGCGGGACATCGATAAAGTAAACGTAATTCACGGCGCTCTGCCAACAGTTATGAGTCATTCATTGCGCGGCAAAGAAGGAGGAAAATGATATTGGTAATGGCGCAGAGCGAACAGAGAGAAAGAAACGCACGATTTCTAGGTATTTTCATCTTTGCCGAGAACGCGCTTAATAATATCTTCGCGCTCGTGCATAACTCTCTCTTGTTTTACGTGAAAACAAAAGATAGCACTTCCGAGTAGTTCGTAGAATTTGCTACATCGATCTACATCATCGATCTATGTCGTTTCGTACTTTGCTCGGACATTGCATCAGGCCCGATCGTCAGCGAAGAACGAGCCTCCGTCCCGGCGACCAAAATTAGCTGCGAATTAGTCCGCTCGTGTCCGATTTCGGCCGTTCGCTCCTCTACCGCGGTCGAACGAGGGTAATCGTTATCGTTCCCTGCAACGCGAATCGCACTGGACGAAGTGGTAATTGGCGAGAAAGTTGGAATTCGGGGTTGACGGCGAGCTTTCGAGGACTAGAGTGTCGCAAACGATCGGCGGCACCACTTCACGGTCGATAACTCCTAGAGAGACGATTTGACCTTTCGCACGCGCGTCTCTTCGAAAAGCCCGATCTTGTTCGCTGTTTCCCCTCCGCGGTGGACCGAGGAGTTGGGGAAGCGGGAAACGAGGAGCGCGACCAAGCAGAAGAGAAGGAGAGCGAGCCGATGATAACGCGGCCAGATACGCTGAAATCTCGTTAGACGAAAAAAACTGCGATTTAAGCGGCGGTCAATTGAATTTCTTTTTTCTTTCTTTCCGGCCAGTTGCGATTACATCGGATTCCACAGCGAGATGCCGTCAGTTTACGAACGAACGAACAAACCAACTATGTAATCAACGAACGAACAAACGAATGAAAGCTTGCTCGCAAAAGCAGAGGTGACTTCATACTCGATAGATTAAAGAAGAGCGCGGTAATTAATGATCGATCGTCCGAAGGAAACGCGAAAACGATAGACAGAGGTCACCGGCGATACCACCATGACTTGTACAAAGTGTAGTTCCGCGGACAAACGATAACGCGGTTTTGCTTCAATGAGATTTTCCACGGCTTACGGAAAAGGAGGAGGGACGCGAGAAAGTTAGATACGCTTTTATTTGCCCCCACGCAAATAAAGCAAATTTTCTTTCTCACTCTCTGCTTCTCCTTCGCACTCTCCTTCCATCTCTTCTTTCCATCGTCCTTTCGATCTCGTCGATCCTCGTCCTATAGAAAGTAGGAGAACGAACGGGCGAACGCGGTTTCCCGCCATGTGGCTACCTTAAACGCGCCAACACGATCCAGATAAGCGAACGATTTCATCGGCAACTGTCTAACGCGAATTCCTGTTTCCCGCGTTTCGCTATTTCGGCCATTCAACCCGAAGAAACTATACATATTCGATACGAATCTCGCAAAAGTTTCCTCCTTTTTCGTTCATTCGGCAACAGTCGATCGCGTCCAACTTATACCCACGCTATTTTTCCACGTGGTTTACACCTTGTACAATGTGTGTCAGCAATCACGGTGTAATCGAGAAGGAAGCATAATATATATACAACAATTTTTATTACATATTTTTTACCTACTTTCGCATATACAATAACTACCTACTAATTATTTACTCGAGAGGTGATTAGTCGAATTTACGTATATCGAACAAACGTTCAAATTTTACTTTATCGAAAACAAAGCACCGTATAAGAAACTTCTACTCTATAGTTTAGATATATTTTTTACGGAAACACTCTATACGTTCAGAAGTAAGCAAAAATCTAGAACGAAATCCCGCGATCGCGCGACCAATCGCGCGTTCATCGGTCGCGATACCACGCGAGATACTCGAGAGATTTTTCAGTTCCAAGGAAAACAGAATAAGAATAACAAAAATGAATGGTTTTTACGATCATATCGCTCCCGATTGCTTCTTATTGAAAATCATTTGTTACCTCGTACAGATTCTCCTATTAAACGATAAAACGCTTATTAAAATGTTTGTTACAACTGGGTTCGAAATATCAGATCAGAGTGATTTTTCAATCATTTTTGCAGCATTCTCGTCTAATCAGGCTAATTCTCGTCTAATAATCGTCTAATCTCAACGACTTTGGGCACGGATCGTACGAAACCTCACGGTTATCGAATTAAGAATGAAATTCCAAGAAGGTGTTCTAATTTTCAACAATTCGGTCTTTTCCTCTTCCGAGAAAACGACGTGTGCGGATGCAGAATCGATGATAGATGTGGCACGTGCCGAACGAGTCTCGCTGAGACTGAAGAAACGTAACGCGGCGCGATTCGACGGCCGAAACGGACTCCCACCACGGATGAAACGCCACCAGCGTTTCTCATCATCGTCGAAAATAGAGCGATCGCGCGATTTCGACGCGCAAATCGCTACTTTTCTGCCGTGTTGATCGAGCCGCGTACAATGCCGGTATTCTTTAATCCTCCGCAGAATTCCGCGACGTTCGACCAACAATGGTTACAAACCCCGTTGTTTACCGACACGAATTGCTCCGTGAATTCCAGACCGAATAGCAATTTACCAAATTAGATCCTCGTTCATTATTAGATTCGTCGTCACAGTTGGGATAAGCGTGGCAAGTATGTACGCCCGCGTAATATCCTACACCGCAGAAAGAAAAATCGAACATCTCGATTTCACGATTTCGTCGATTCTTCCTTAAGATCAGCTTAGAGTTATAGAATGTTTATATATTTGGCGCTGGGAGCCGCGTTAGATTAAAGTACAGTGGTTGACAAAAGAAGATTCATAAAGCAAGGAATACAAAAAAAATACGATAATGGTACAAAATGAATTTATTATATATTTGATAAAAGCGACGATTAAATTTGATATATACCGCAGAATAGATAACTGTTGCCAATGTGATAAAGAACGTTTAGTACAAAAGTTATTAAAATTCATATTGTGTCAATTTTACATTTTCGTATTACACTGTGGACGAAAAAAGTAAAGGCGAATCTATCGGCTTATCGGTCTGTATCCGACGATGGCATCGATATACGCGACATATCGCAGGTCGTAGAAGACGATTCGAGGGTGCGGCGGTCGGGGTCAGTCGTTCCGTCGGCACAGCGAGGCAACGAGTTTGGCAAGTCCCGGTTGCGCAACCACTGTCGTCAGATTTTTAACTTGTTCGCGCGCCACCGTTCTTTTTTTCAATGTTTCCCTTCCCCTTGGTCCGATCGCGGCTTTCGCCTCCCAGCGCGAAAACCATTACGTCACTTTACGAACGACCCGATCTAAGGGTCACCGGTGAACTCGCGTTACCAGGCTCGAGAAAATTTCTCGCAATCCCAAAACAATAATATCCATAATACGCTCGATTTATCTAATATCGAGGAGATAACGCGCTATATAATCGTGGTTCGCGTAAATATCCTTGTTTTCAACAAACGCGGTGTACTCGAATGAAAACGTGCACACGACGTAAATCGCGTTACGCTCATTGAAGCGAGAATCGTCTTAGAAGATGACCAGCCTAGAGTAGCGAGCGTAACAACGCGACATTTCGAAAGAATTTGCAGGTCGTTTGGCGTTTCGTTGACCCTCGAAATCAAAGGCGACATTGGCTTATCGGTGAACGTTAATTGCCCGGGGACCAATGGTCCGCTCCTCCGTTAATTTTCAGCCTTAATCAACTATCGTTCGTTCATTAATTTCGACAGCAGTTTCAACGAGGCGGCACAGCTTTTTTTTCCTCCGCAGAAAGAAACAACGAGAGAGGTCGCGAGGAATCGCTTATCGAGCGCGTCGTACGTCACTCTGCTGGCCGATTGTTCGTTCCGATTCGCGATCCAACGCTCGTGAATTCTTCTCACGATCGCTCGTGCGAATCCTTCGACCATGGAGATCGTAGTTTGGATCAAATAAGAGGCAAATTAGTCCGCGGGAGAAGCGACTGAAACACATCGGCTGAAGAAAAAAGAGCAGAAGCGGAGGAAAAGAGGAAAGGGGAAAGAAAAGGAAGGAAGCGAAGATGCGAGAAGATCGCGAATTAAAAGAGGGGGAAGAGGTGAGTTTAGCATGTGATAGGGAAAGAGAGAGAGAGAGAGGGATAAAGAGTGATTATCTATGCGGGGAAGGGAAGAGGCTGCGTAGAAGAAAGAGGGAAAGAATGGAAGAATGGATGAACGTCTGGAGCCAAGCTGGCTACACGAGAAGGGGCTCGACATCGCGTTTACAAACCGAACTTGATTAGGTGGGGACAGCTGAGCTTATAAGACACCAGAGCACAGCCTTCGAGACCAATAGTCGCAAAACGGTTAACGCGTGGTGTGCACAAGAAACATTCTGCCGAAGAGCTTTACGAAAAACGAACTATCGCTTTCGCACGACCGATCTCGACCGGATAATCGAACACGGAAATTTCGAGGAACCGCGCACGGCCGATCAATCTTCCTTCGAGGAAGAAAAAACGCTGACGACTGAGTGGCTGGAGTCTATCTACCAGCGAACCAGTGATAACGTTGGGTGGTAAAAATCACGAAACGACAGATCGAATTTTGTCGCGGCTAACGTATCAACGTTACCACACGACACGAGAGATCGTTCAAGGAATTTTTCCTGTGACCACGAACGACTACTAGTTGAATATCTAGAAGAAGGAACAGCATCATCAGCAGGGAGACTTTCGATCACAGTGAGTACCTCTTGTCGCGTTCATGTGATTTCGGACGAGTGAAAAATGGTCGAGGAGTCGGGTTGCTCGTAAACCGACCAACGACTTTTCTAGAAACGGAAAATTTCACGGTAGGCGCGACGAACGCTAGGTCATGCGTATGACGCGGGGAATAAATCAACGAAGCGCAATTCGTGTCACAAGTTAAATCGGATCATGGTCGATCAGCTGATTTCGGATCGAAACGAGTCGAACATTGATGCAAAGCCCGAACTCGAATCGATACGAAACGTTCTTTGCAGCAACTTCTAGAAATATCTTCGTTTAGCGAGATATCGACGGTGATCTTAGGCTTTAACCGAGCCGTAACATTTTCGAATATTTAAAAATCCTCCGCAACGAGAGAAACAAGAAAAAGTGTACTTCAGCGATACAAATTCGATGTTGGATCGCGAAACCGCGTGAAGTTGATTCGAGTTTTGTTGCTCTGGAAGTCAGATAACCCCGTAAAAATCTTCCACTTACGAGCACAGCGGTGGGAATCTGCACCGTGGATTGATTAATGGTCTCCTTGTATCCGATTCCGGTATCGTATTTGTTCGACCTCAACGAAAAGGAGAGGAGAGAGAGGTACGGCGGGTGCGAAGGAATGCGGGAGGGCGTAATGAAGAAAAGACGCGAACTAGTAAAAATAATCGAAAAAGTAAGAAAGTAAGAGGGTGGGGAAACGCGAATATGTTTGCGCGAAAAACACAAACGATATCCCACCGACACAGCATCGTCCATTGGTCCCATATGCTCTTTTTTACCACAACTTCGACTTCCAATATCGTAGCCATGCTGCCCTTCTGACAGTTCTCTTTCGGGACTCGTGACGAGATCGTTTACTCTGCTGCTCGGCGATACGCTCGCGAGAGTCGCTAATTTTCGCTTATCAAGGTCAGAAAAACATCGCGAATCTTAGAAGCTATCTCTGGTGGACGATACGCGCAGATGAACTCGATTAATTCCACGCGGCTTCTTTTCAATCGCATCGCGAAATTTTTCTTTCCTTCTGGAAAAACGTTTGTTTCGTCGGAATCGAAGGAAACCGTACGTAAACCGCTAATTTACGGAAACCAGCTAGCGAGAAGCAATGGAAACCTTGACCCGTCGAGAACGTTACGAAATTCGGTCGACTCTAGTGACGTACGTACGTGGCTAGATTTGTAAATAGATGGGCAGAAGAAGGCGGAACGAGAGAAAATGGCACGAAAGATTGATTCGAAAACGAATCTTGAAACTTACCACCTTCGGACCCTTTGGTTAGCATCTTTCTTAGAATCGCCGTCTTGTCGGTGTAGGCGTCGACTTTGGCCACGTTATCGCAGATCCGCTGAAATTCCTGAAACGCGTCGTCTCTCGTCGGTTTTCGCACCTTCTCGGGCGTCTTTTCCGATCCTGAGATATCCGATGCGTCGTCGATGGTGCACGTGGAGCCATTCCTCTCTTTCTTCCTGGGTTTTTTGTTAGGAGAAGGATCAGACTCCGTCGTACGAGTAAGTTTGCGTTTCTTCGAGCCGGAGGATTGATTCGCGACCTGTGTCGTCTTCGGAGTCTTGAACGGAGCTGGGAAGAAAAAGCGATCGCCGTCACAGTTCGCTCGCGCTAGAAGGCTTTCCACGGATCGCCCGGAGATTAGCATCGAGGGAAAATCGATCGTGGTATTCGACGTATTATCGTCGAGGTATTAGCACCGGGTGACTCGATGTCCCCGAGTTCTGAAATCTCTTCGAGCAGAATAGCTGGATTTATCGGAGGGTAGAGAGAACGGCAGAAGCGCGAAACAAAAGGTATAATCTACACATGCTGCATTCGATGATCTTTTAAGGCTGTAATAATAATCGCTGCTGAACGAGAAACCAGTTTAATGCAACGTAAATCATCGGCCGACCGATCGCTCTAATAGGCGATAATGCTCGCAAGATGATTTATGGGATACAATTTGTACATCCTCGATTTAATTGAACGGCAATTAAAACGCTCGTCTCTGCCACGTCGCGATAACTGACAGAGATGAACGCGCTCTTTTCACGCCATGGAAATTACTCGAATTTCGTTATCTGTTCGTACGTTTATCTTCGCGTCGCGATGCAGCTGCCCGAAACGGCGATTCCTACGAAAATCAAATATCCTGAAATTAAAGGATCGAGCCGGTAACTATCGGATGGTAAAGGCATCGTTTTCAGGCATCGAGATCACCGCTCAACACCGGACCGGATCTACAGATCGGAGGAAAGGGAAATCTTACACGAGTTTTCAAACTCCTCGATTCTTTGAAGAATCGCAGTTTTGTCCTCGTCGCACAGACCCTGCCAGCCGCTTACATCTTCCTCGGGATCGTCTATTCTCTTGGTGGTAGCCCTTTGTCTGGCGAACACCTCGAACAGACAGCTCAAGTGATGCCAAGCTTTCATTTTGCCATCGGAGAACGGATTCGCGACTAGCTTCGCGATCCTTACGGTGTCCTTTTCTATGGGGCACTTGCATTTTTTGCACTTGGCGCGACCGCTTTTTGCCCGTTCCACCGCGAACGGCTTCTCCTCTTCCTTCTCCTCGTCCGACATCGACATTGATCTGAAAACCGTCAGCGAAATAATGAACGCGAAGGCAATTTAAAACCATAAAGGAACGAACGTTTAGTTTTCCCCTTCTCTTTGTTACATCAACTCCACTCTAAATTGAAAGCAAACAGCGGTGAATCGTAGCGTTGGGCGTTGATGCCACTCCGACCCCTAATCCAGCTTAAAAGCTAAGAAAGTGAAAGGGATTGAAGTGTCAGGAGTGCAGGTAAACGCTTACGCAACGAGTAGTCCATGTCAAGAATCGAGCCGACGCGACGTCAAGCGACGCGGCTCGAACTGACCGACTCCTCCAGGTTCATCCCTTTGGTTTTTGAACGATACGATAGAACAGTAGATTTGTAATTCGTCGAGTTTCGATCGCGTTATCGACACGTTGCTCTTTGTTCCGACGTTTCGTGAACATTCCACTTCGCTCGTTCAGGGCGAACGTGAATGACTCGATTGAAATCCAGAGTGTCACAAACATGTTGAAAATGCAGGAAAAGATACGATACAAGTTTCAGAAGAACGAACGATTCCTTGACTAACTCTGACGTTCTTTAGCTGGTTGCACTTGCATCGGTGATGGTGTACTCGAAAACGAGGAACTCCAATCCTGTATTATTCCACTTGTGCAACGAGAACTGCTTACATTCGCATAAAAGATAATTCTCGAGCTGCGCCTGGCAATCATCGTAATCGCGATTATTGTCGTAATATCGTTCCAGAAAGGCCTTCGGCTGCATTGCGTCATTCTTTCGAGCTTCGAATTCTACCGAGTTTTCAACACTTTGATCCTAAAAATATCCAACGTAGCGCGCACTCGACAAACATGTAATCGCGGTACTCGAATTTTTCTCACCGACGTGGCGAAAACTAGAAGAGATGCGAGGATTATTGCGAAGTTTATCAGTTATCGATTACTCGTGATCGATGGTGGTTAAATTTAAGTAAACAAACGTTTGAGAACAAGGACGCGCGCTATTCGTCGCGAAGGATACGAAAGTACGACGCAAAAATCGAAGGCTTCTGGTGCGCCATTTTGCCGGGCGTGCGATTTACCAAGAAATGGGAAAAAAAGAGAATCGCGCTGATAAGAAGAGGCCGTTAATTGAACGAGGCCGATAAGCGACGAGGGGCTGTAATTGTCGGTTAGAGCGCCGATTGGTCGGCATCGATGTCGTCGTATTGAAACACTGACTAATAGTGGCGGGAGGTCTATCGAATTCCGTGTATTCTCGCGACATTCGTCGTTCCTCGTTTCATCGAGAAGACAGAAGAGACTGCGAGCCATCCTTGTTGACATTTCACTTTACACCTTAACGATGCTTTTCTCGTTCTATGAAGATATAACTTCACAACGTATGACACGAAGATACGATAACGAAGATATAAATTCAACTTTTCGCGCTCGTCTGATCGGCATCGTCCTTTATTAAAAGAAAACGAACGCGTCTTTCTCTAGCTAGTCTCTTCTCTTTCTTCCTTTCTTTTCCGATTATTCGTCAGGAACATTGCGATTAGATCAGAGTTTTTGGAAATATTTTACTTTCTTTATTTCGCGATATGTATTTCTGGTTTCCACCGGGTATCTACGAGAAGTACGAAGAAAGAATTAGTACGACGAGGAAACAAGCGGCAATTTCAATCTCCAAAACACCGGTAATATTTTACGCGAGCAAAATTAGTTGGAAAAACGTGCGATCGAAAAGGGGAACCGAGGGATGGGCTAATTGAGCGTTGCTCGTAAGCGGCGATACGAATCGAATCCGCGAATAAATCAGTGCACGCGCGACGTTTCCATCGTGCCCCATCCAAAGCACGCACTTTTTAATCAATTTTTAATCGTCCTCTGCCCGATGATCGGTTTGATCTGAAAGAGGAGCGCGCGGCTCGATATCCGGTTGCCTGAGACGTCAGAACGCCAAAACGTCAGAACCTTAAAGAGCTGTTAAGAAAAAAAAAAAAGAAAGAAAAGAACGTGAATGAAGAATGGTTGAAGAAAATGAAAATTGTTTCTCGAATCCTTTGTCACGACGCTAAAACCGCGACATGGTACCGCGAATGAAGGGGAGGGCGAAACGGGAATCGTTAGAACGTGGGTAGCAAGTTTTCACGGCGTGTTATTCCTTTGCGGTCGAATTTCGCTACAGATGCTTCGACTACTTGGAAATGCCACCAGTAAAATACGCTAGCTGCGTTGAAACCATCACGAGGGATGCAAGGTTGGCTCGAGGCAAAGAAAATTATCGCCCCCGAGAATTAACCGATAGTACCTACGGATTTACGACTGAGTGAGCGACTTTCATCGCGCTAGAAGCTCCGATTGTTTTTTCTCTTTCTTTCGTGAACGATTCGTGGAAACCGATGAGAATCGATTGTTTGACTTGGTTTCAGCGCGATACGAAGCGAATCGTATGGCGATGCGCGGGTACCAGAAACTCGTAAAGCAACCGGGCGCGTTTCTATTCTTTCGCTCGATCGCGAATATTTTGTACGAACGAAACAACGCGAAAATCTGTGGAATTAGTCGCTGAACGGAATTAACCACCTATTCCACACGCTGACGTCAATCTCGTGGAATTTAACAGATGTTTGTATTATATGGTGATTTGTCGCGAGTATCGCTAATGAAATATCGAAGCGCAAGAAATTGCTGTCGATCTGCGGGCTACGTAAATTGCGATCGACGAAGTCAAAGAAAACCAGTTACGTAAAAGCGAATTGGAAAATTTGCCGAAATTCGCGGCATATCCGCGTACGCATACGCGTTAATTAGGTAACGTGAACGAAACGAAGTTTCGGTGATCCTGCTATTTCACGGGACTGTTGGTAGACGGAAAGGCGGGGGGAGGGGGGGGGGGGGGAAGGAAACAAGGAAAAGGGAGGAAAAGAGAAAAGAGAATGGCATGTACGTAGGCGTTGTACGCACAGATATCCTCGTGCTAGCGCGGACCTACAGGTGGTAGGAGGTGCGCCTAGGTGGCGCGTGGTGGAGGATTCTGCTCAGGGTATAATAGAGGGTGCAACAGCCCTCTCTGCTCACTCTACGAGCACGCATCGTTCTGCCAAAAACTCGCCGAAATACGCGTTCGCTAAACGAGGGAGACAAAGAAAAGGGAAGAAAATTCAAGTCCGAGTGAGATCGAGCCTTGGTATTATCGCAGTGTTCGTTCGATCGCCCAATCGCTTTCCGAGGAAGTCCTCGTCGAGAGGAGCATTTTCAAGTTAAATAAGGTAGGATTCGTACGTCTGTGCTCTTTGACGTTGCTCTTCGGAGAAAGATTATTAAGTTCCATCAGCTTAGATCGATCGGGAATCAAGGGAATCCGTTTTTCATTGACCATCTCGATTGAGTTTTATTCGCGATCAAGGAAGTATTCTTGCAACGACATCGCGCCAACCGATTAAAATAGCTTCTTCCACTCAAATCGATCGTTAATCGTTTTGTTTACTAGTCGTTTCTGCCGACGCGGTTTTCAACGCGATACTTCTCCATTCGATCGCGAAGAATCGTGCGAATTGCGCGTTCGCGTATCCCGATCGTGGATAAAATCGAACGCATACGATCGAAGGTGGTGAGATTGGCCGGTGATTACACCGCACGGTCGATCGGTCCACTCGTTCGGATAAAGGCCGTTCCAGTTGGAACAATCGCGTGTTATCTCGCAATTTTTCACGGTAAATGCCGAAAAAAAGCGATCGTGGCTCGTTATCGGCCGAATAAATACACCAGCCCGATGCACAATAATTCCTACTTTTTTCTTTTATCAACGAAAAAAAAAACGATCGTTGCTCGTTCGTTAACGAGCGCTTCGAAGATAGTCGGAGCGTAATCAACATGTATTCGCGTCAGTGATTAAGGTTTCACTCGTTTTGATCACGCGACTCTTACCTCTGTGAAGATTTTTAAGCGGTTTCTTCGCTCGTTCAGAAGAGAAGGACCAGCGAAAAGAATCTTCGTGAAGGAGGAAGAGAGGCGTCCGAAATGACTCTCAATCGGATTTGTCGTAGACGAACCGAATTATGTAAAGTGCAATTGCTCGCACCCCGCCTGATCTTATCTGTTCAAACAACTCATTCGGGTCGCCAGATAAAATACTCAGCTGAATGAATTCACGCGCGTTTCTTGGGTCATCGAGGATTATCCCTTAGCGCGATAAGCGTCACTCGAGGAACGGGGTACGGAAGAGGGGCTGGATAAGATTACGCGAGATCGCAAACAAGGACCGAAGTCGAATATCGTTATCTGATATCCCGTTCATAGACCAACCAGAGAGGAATTTCGCTCGTTACTTTTTTTTTCTTCTATTTCCCGCGTTTTTTCTTTTACTACGCCAACGCGCAAAAAAACGATAGATTAATTTCGCTCGTGACTCGCCTCGATTACAAATGAAAAAGAATCATTCGTTAGTGGCAAATGAAAATTCAAGTCGATCGACGACGAGCCGGAAAATTTACTCTCCAGGTTTGGCTGTGTTTAATCTCCCCATGCTTCAGCGGATAACACACGGCTTACATGGCTAAAACGGTCCGTGGCATTTTCTGTAATAATAGATTTGTTTGGTTTCGAGCGCATACTGAGCAGTTATAAAGGCTTAAATAAATGAGGCTAATACGTCAGAATTCCATGAACGACGCGCAACACCAAGATTATGCTTTGAACAATTAAGAACGCCACTGGGATTCACGACGATGGCGACGCATTGACTGCAGATATGATCAATTTCTTATTTCTCTGGAACGCGTGCGTCGTCCTTTGCGTATACAAAGCATCATGGACATTCTTCCATCGAGCTGAGCGAAAACGGTATCGAGAATGCGGTCCGGAGGTGAACCGCTTCGTTCACTGTGCCAGAGACACGTGTACCTCGAAATTTCGCAATGCGTAACAAATGAGACGCGAAGCAAGACTTTTCGACGTATCTATTCCGTGTCGGTATTCGCCAGGGTTTGCGAGTTTAACAAATTTATCGCCGATCGAGCAAGTCGTGCAACTTTTCAGATCGATAACGATGGTTAAGGAGATCGAAACAGCTGACGATAACTGTAGTCTTGATCGAACGAGAAAAGAAAGGGTCGGAGAAAAACAAAGGGACCGATCCTGGAGATAAATCGACGTTTAATGGTTTGTTCAACTCGGAAGTAAACATCCACGTGAATCGAAATCTCGCTATTCCCTTCTCGTTTCTCTTTCTCGTATTCCCTTTCTGCCCCGCTGATCGGCAGAGTTTGTCAGAACGCGTCAATCATCCAGTTTGTCGACATTTTCGGCTCCGTTTGACACTATTCCGATTTTCAACGCGTACACCTGGCTCGAATGAATGATGGATGAAGAGTAAATAGGGCGATAACCGCACAACGATGCGTGGCCAAATTCCAATTCGTTTTGTCTCTGTCACGTTTACGCACGATCGCTGTTTTCTAGCCGGAAACGAAAATTACATTGAAACTTCCGAAATACGCTTGATCTTCTAACCGGCGAACAAATTTATTTATTTATTTCATTTATTTATTTATTTAGTCAATTAACGGGCAGGTACTCTATGTTACAAAACATGACAGATATAGATATAGAAAAGTACACGCAGAAAAGTGAAGTACGATGCGTTTTAGGAGTAGTTCAGTTAATCTAAAATTCTAATCTATATTTAAATTGAAAAAGAACGTAAATAAAAATGTATATTTAGAATATGATATGAGAATTTATATTTATTTTATACTTCAATTAAAATTCAATTTTTAATTTAATTCCATACCAGGACCCACTCTGTTTCAGTACGACCGACCGATTTCGTTCGATCTATTCTCTCTTCTAACGTGTTTGCTACTCGCGATGTCGAATTCCCGATCGGTTTAGAGACCACCGCGAATGCTCCACCATTTTCTTCCATACTTTTCGTTAATCTCGGACGTGATTCTTTTCAGCGATAAAGAGGATCAAGGGAATGACGGGAAGGTCCAGCACGAAACGGACGGGCCTGTGTCTGCTGGCACTGTTGTTGTCCTGCCTCTCCAACGACGTTTTCGTCGTTGGAGAGCCGGAGCCGATACCGTCGGAGCTCCTCTATAGCAAAAACTTCATCAATAACGCTGAGAATCTCGTAAGCTAGTCACTTTTCTCGTATCGTAATTCGACGCAGCCACCGCTGTTCGAATCCACTGAAATTAAATTTATGTATCGTAGATATTACTGAACAAGCTGAAGCAAGTGATCGATGCGAAGGAGGAAATAGTAGAGCAAGAAAAGACACTGGACGACGTACAAATGATGCTTCAAACGGTACTGGAAGCGAGGGCGAAAGACGATATGAGGGTTCCACCGGGTGATTACTCTGTCGAGGAGATACCAACACCGAATCCCCCGCATAAACAGGTGCAACGTTCCGGCAAGCGTACCTCGATAAGCTGTGAGTATCATTTAGTGAGAAACGTCCTCGAATTCATATCCCATAAAAGAACGATATATAAGCATAATTCGGCTGCATTTCTTGTCCCTCGACGATCGTAGTTTCGTTTCGAATTAGTAGCCGCCTACTGGTGCACGCATGCAGCAGATAAGAAAAGATACGCGAAAACGCGATTTCAGGAGGTAAAGAACAGATGATCTCGTGCCCCGCTAGATTCGCTGGGATTTCTAGACGAGGGCAGGTACTAGCCGCGTTATTTCGAATCTCGTCTTACGAACTTTGGAAGATACTCAGAGTTGATCACGCGCGTTCTCCTGTCTGTTCTTCCTCCGTTATTAAGTACGGAATACTCGGTAAATAAGTACGTGCCCCGCTTGTCGACAAGATATCCTTCCCACACCGAGAAATCCTCCGTTTCTCTACATATTCTATATTCTCCGCTATCAATCCTTTGTCCAATACGAGATAATCGAGTAAACGAAGTCTTTATCCCTCGTATTCGTGATCTGACGGATTCATTCGATAGTGCAAAGCGTCGTGTTGGTTCCCATTCGATGCGTAGGACCGAGGATTTCGTAGAACTAGCAAGAAACGATGAGCGAGGGATTGGCGAACCTATCCATTGTGCCAATTGACTTTTGATTCAAACGATATCACGAGCGACGTTTCTGCCGTTGAAAAACAAATCAACGATCGACGATCGATCCTCGAGGTCCATTCAATTAATATTCGATACCAGACAAATTTCGTCCACCTCGAATGCAATCGTATCACGCTTTCCCGTCCCTTGCTTTTTCTCTTCTTAACGAACGGAGTGCTTCTCAAAAGGACGAATGCTAACTAGAGATTTTTCTTTGTGTTGTTTAGATATGACCTTGTGTCACTTCAAGATCTGCAACATGGGTCGCAAGCGACAGTTACACAAGTAAACGATAAACGGATCGTTTGCTGATGACGGCCATATCGAGATTGGTCGAGCCTCTTGCGTGGTGCACCCTCTGACTCGAACACGATACGAAACCCGCGTGCAAACGAGAAGAAACTGGACCAGAGGTCGCACTCGGATCTCCGAACAGTGCTCGCGACGCAGCGGTTAAATACCAGGAAAGGCGACGATCCATCATCGATCGGTCGATACGTTGTTTCTAAATTTTTCACCGGAATTTCCAACTCGATCGACCGGCTGCCATCCAACAATCGCAAAACAATCGCGACTCTGATTCTATGACTTCGACTCCGACATCGATTCCAACTCTCATTGAACGTTTTTCATGCAATTTACCTACGACACCTTGCAGCCATTCAAACGCTTTCGAACCGCTTAAACGGCTTTGCACGCGACGAATCAATTCCAATCCGAATCGCTTTGAGAGAAACGAGAGGCAAAGAAAAGTACAAACAAAAGAAAAAGGGAAACGGAAATGAAACGAAAGGGAAATATCGTATCCTCGTGTACAGTTTGCGAGATGTACATCATGTTCCGCTCTCGTGCCGAGAGATAACAAGGAAGAAATAATTATTTCGCGATCGAATTTCTGTCGCACGATCGTGTAACTTCCTGAGTAAAAAAGCAATTTCAATGCTTGAGTTTTTCAAATATACCTACATATGTATTCAAAAATTGTAAGTGGTCTTATAGAACGAAAAGTGAACGGTTACTATTTTGTCAAAATGGATACGAGTTCTCGCGGGAGATCGAACGTCGAACGAGTATCGGACTGTTCTGTTTGCACCGCAATGCAAGCTACTTGTTCGAGAGGAATGATTGATAGACAAAAGTGTTCGTCCCGACTGGCTCGGGCGAATTCCTCGTCCCTTCCTCCCCCATCACTGAAAACACATCGTGGATGCAACGATGACAGCAAAACACGATCGGATGCACGCGTTTCGCTCGTAATATTCAGCAGTATCATCTCATTCGACCGAGGACACTGCATTCGCGGCTGAATAATTATTTTGTCCCGTTTAATTGAACGAGAACGCAATAAAATTAGGTATCTCGACGAAGCTTAGTGGCTAATTACCACTTCGGACGACTCGCTAATCTCTCCGAAAAAGAAACTATAGTCTGTAAAAAGTTGCTCCTAGACGATATACCCGGGTATAGAATTAGCAGACAGACAGTTGGACGGACGGACGGACGGATGGACAAACACAGAGGAAGAGAAGAGAAGAAAGGAAGAATGAAATTTTTGGAGAGTGGAGTGTCCTCGACGAGCCATCGATAGAAATCGAAATGGCGAATAGGTATTTATTCGTTAGGTTTAAGTGAGAAGGGTGCAAAGGCCGAGGCTCCAATATTCTCGAAACTGTCTTCTTTAAGGAAAACAAACAAAAAGAAAGAAAATAATGAAATCAATAGTAAGAAAGAAGAAAAATTACTATCACACGACGTGTACAACTATAAAGAATATGGTTCTTCGACTTAGTGATCTACAATTTGTTACGGTACTTGTTTCATTATAATATGTAACTTCAAGCTACGACATACTCACAGAAATAGAATGTAAACGTTGCTTGCTATTCGCTAATTATGATTTACGACTCTTTTCCTAATCGCACGCCTCTTGGCAAACTGTATATCCTTTACTATCCTAGAACCGTTAAAAACAATTGATACGTTTAGTAGAAAGTAACAAAAGGAAAATATGTATATACAAGGAGGAACATGAGAAATGAACGTCTACGAGATCTCAGGAAAATAACAGAGACAGAAAAAGAGAGGCCGCCTGCACCCTTCGTTAAATTATTTATAATCGTTTCGTAAAAAGAAACGTACCAAGTTTATATGTAATCTTTTTATGCGCTACTTTTTATTTATTTAGCACCGGTGAATTCGTTACTTTTTTAGTAGCTCGTGATCCTGAAAACGCATTGTCGTTTACTTCAAAATGTTTTGTACATGACTAGAATACTATCGATCGTTTTCTACAAATTTTATTTTTATTATTTATAATTTAAATACATTCTACGTGCAGTTATATTAAAACTGTCGTAAATCGTCTATTTGTTAAATTACATTGCTCTTACACGAACACATTGCTGTAATTAGAACGTTTAGAAATATTTCGTCTCCAAGATAAACCGAATTTAGCAATGATTTCGTTGTATATCTTGCACCACTTTCAAAACGCGATCAACTAATAACTTTGCATTATTACGGTCTCTAATAACAATGTAATACAACGATAGCAACAATAAAATGTGTGGTCGTACGAGCATGTACATTCGTAAATTTATTGTTTCTCTTGTATGGAATTAATCGAGGCTTCTCGATACTTTGAAATAAATCTCGTGAAAACAAATATTTCTCTCTTCGTAATCATACAGGTAGTGGGCGGCTCTCTTTTTTAACCATCTATCCATGGAGAATATACACACGGTTACGATTATTACATGATATCAAATCGACATTTTAAACTCTCGTATTTAAGGTATTGAACGAACCCAGCGCCGTACCGTACAAAGTATGTACACGTGCTTGGTCACGTGAGATAACAAACGCTACGTAGTTAAGTTTCGTTACATTATAGCGTATACTACGACAGCCGATAATTCATTTATATGATTGTAAATATTGTACCAGCGATAAATTCACGATAAAAAGATAATAGTTGAATTTCAAATACATACACTCGACATAACCTCAAATCACTTTAATCTCTATCTAGTTAAGTTCTAAATGAAACTCCTACCAGCAGTTGTAGCTCCTTCGAGTACTTCCAATTTGTTGTATTCACTCACGGCATGATAAATAATTAATAAATCGTAAAATCATACAAATGTCACAACCATTTTGATCAGACTACGTTTTATCTAGTTTTATTATTCCTGTAATTTTACTAAACGCTCTTTGCAAGGCATGATCGCCCCCTAGCGTTTAAACGTGCGTACATCTATGATCTTACGTGATGTTTCCGTCGGTACCATCTTTGACTCTGTTTAATTTAAATCAAACAAAATATATATGTACATATTACCAGAAAGAAAATATACATACATACATTTAATATAAATTAGATATTATAAATAATCAAGCGTTGAAAGAATTAAAGAAGGATTTTTATTCGCATAAAAAGTGGAAGTTTACAGTTCAATTTTACAAAATAGACATTCACAATTATATCGCATATTGCGTATTGTATATGCATTCTACGTGCGTAAAACTTGTAGTACTATGGATAAATATCACAGATATTTTTTATATCATCTCCTTTTTTGCTTGTGTTTTTCTGATTTTTCATACCTTTCGACAGATCGATTTTTGGTGCGCTTCTTTTTATAACTCGAATGTCCGTCTTTATGTTTCTCATATCTTAAATCCTCGTTACTAGAGCCAGAATTCCCCCTATCCCATCTTTTTTTCTCACCGTCAGATTTCTTTTTTTGTTTGTGCTCTCTATAACTTTCCCTTTTGCTTCTGTCTCGGCTCCTATCTCTGCTTTTATCTCTACTTCTTCTTTTGCTTTCTTTCCTCCGTCTAGAGTCGTATTCGTATCTTTCGCGCGAACTATCACGATGTCTTTGTACCTTATACTTTTCCTTCTCTATATATTTATCCCTGTTATAGGAGTATACCTTGGCTTTATTGGCGTCATATTTTCTGTGTTCTATTTCTTTGCTCCTAGGTTCATCTCTCTGCTTATGCTTCGAAATGACTTTTTCTAGATTCTCATTTCCAACCTCATCAGCTTCATCGTCAAAATATTGTACGCCTTTACCCTTGCCTTTCCATCTCATTTTGGCTACCGATTGCGAAAAATCAACGTGTATACGACGATCGTCGATCAATACATTGTCCATTTTAAAATACGCTTCTTCGCAACTTTTACGATCAGCGAATTCGATGAACGCATATTGCAATGAATCTCCAGTTTGCCGATCTCTAATAACTTCACAACTGAAAAAAGCAAAGAGAAAAACAATTTGATCAATATACCAAATGTAATAGGTGTCTATCAGCAAGATTGCTAAACCATTCATACCCAATAATTTTTCCAAATCTACTGAAAATAATTTCGAGATCGTCATCGGTCGTAACAGGATTTAGTTTACAGACAAACAGGACATTTTCAGGTGGAGCCATTTCCGCATCTGGAATATCACCCACAATTTCCAATATTGTCGCTCTTGCTTTAGCTTCCTTCTCTTTTTGCATTTCCGTGATCTCTTCAGCTGTCATACCAGCTGTATCATCTATCACTTCGTCAGCTCCGATCCTATCGCTCTACAAATATATTTATTTACTATGACAAAGAAAATCTTGCAAATTTTAAAAACATGAAGCAGAAAGATATTATACCATTAAAACTTCTTTGGAGGGTGGTGGACTTCGATCGGGTATGATAAAACCTTTTGGATCTTCGAAAGGGTCTTCCAAAATAACGGTGTGAGAGATACGTATATCCTGGTAAGGTCTGTGATCCCCGTCACATATAGTTTCATTGAACTTGAGAATAATTTCTAGTCCTTCTGTAATTTCACCAAATACGCAATGTTCTCCATCCAATGATTGAAGTTCGGGTGCAAGAGTAACAAAAAACTGAGATCCAAGCATGTTGCTGCCACAATTAACCATAGACAATAAACCACTTCTATCGTGCTTTATTTTTGGCATTTGCTCTGCTTCATAATATCTTGCTTTTTCACCTAACACTATTCCATAGACACTTTCTCCACCTTTCCCAGTACTGGTGGGATCTCCGGTTTGAGCAATAAAATTGCTTTGAACAGAATGGAATAAGTTCCAGTTGTAATATTTTAATTTGCATAATTTCAAAAAATTTCGACATGCTGCAAAATATTATATATTAATAAATACTGTTGTCAACAACCAAATTTCTTTCACTGAAAATTCCAATACATAATAACAAGAAAACATAACCTCTATTTTTGTTTTACACTTACTTTGTGGGCGTTCTTCAGTATATAAATCAACAGTAAAATCTCCTATAGTAGTTTCTACTACAACCGCCATGCTTTCACGGTTTCCTTATTTAGAGGCTAATTTCATTTCTGCTTATTATATTCATAGCATCTCAATATCTCATAATATTCTTACATACATCTTCATACGACATCAGACGATATACCCATATATAAATGACGCTCATAACAGAACATACGGATTCATCCTGTGGCCAGTGACATCTACATATGTAGTATTGAACTAAATATGTATATGTAATTATATACATATGATTTAGAATACTTCCTCTTAAACTACAAATATGTATGCATTTTTCAAACATATTCCACATAATGGGGAAGAGAAATCATAACTCTTTTTTTAATTCTTTATATCAATTATGACATATATATATATACACACACACACATATATATATATACATGTAAATAAGGAATGAAATACAAATTATATACAATACAATTTCACGATTAATAAATATTTTTATCTCCTTTTTTCTAGTAACATTGACCGTGAACGAACGAGTTTGTGTTTATAGGCATCAGGTACGAGAGCATTTAAGGCCACATGTGTTATTGCTGCGGTGAAACCCCAAACACGGTGTTTCCCTCCTAAATAAACCGGTAAAGTGTAGTTTTCACGGAACTGAGTAAACCGACACACTGAAAGATCGCAGAGATTTTTTAAGCTGAGAAAAAAAGCTTCTTCTACTTCGTCTACATTAATTTGAAGCTTTTCTGGATCAACTTCACCGATATAGCCGAAAACTGGCAACACCATGACGTTCTTTTTATCAATCATGTTACCGGAGACCCAAACGTCGATTTTCTCCCTCGGAATTTTAAGTTCTTCCCATGTTTCACGTAATGCAGTTTCTTCCAGGCTACGATCCTCTTTGTCGTGCATTCCACCAGGAAATGAGACTTGTCCACGATTCGAAGATAATTTGGTTGATCTTAAGGTATATAAGAAACCAAGTTCTCCTTTGTGCATGCATAATGGCACTAAAACAGCGGCCTGAGGAATCGCATTACCATCTACCTGTGGTACTCTACTGGCCTTGAACTTCTCGATAAAAGATTTCCGATTTTTCTCACTAAGCACAACTTCTGGTTTCAAATATTCCAGCCTGATCGCATTTAAGCCTTGTTGGGTTTCCGTCGACTTTTTTGTAAAGAAGAAACATTTTTTTAGTGCGATATTACGATGACAATCAATGGTATCGAAGCGCGGACATTTTAGTCGTTTTCGTACATTACATGCTAAAAGAGGCTGATTAAACATATCTCGAAAATGTTAATAATTCAACAGCAGTGACATTTCTTTTCGAATGTTAAAAATAAAGCCAAAGAAACGAATAAAAAATTTCGTATATTCAATGTTAATACATTTTACTTTCGCCACCATTATTTGAAAATAAATGAACCAATATTCGCGAAAGAAGCGCCATCTGGTATACAAAGAATGAAGCAAGGGAATATATGACAACAACTTTCACATGAAAAAAAATACTTACAAAACAACGCTGTAAACAGCGTAAAGAAAAGGAATAGAGTTTCATTGATGCAAGTTATATCCCAGAAATACTTTCTACGTTACGTATGATGAGAGATCAGAAATTGTGAGAAAGAAATACGGTCTACCTAAAACGTAGCTAGCCTTGATGCTCAATTTATCAAGAATCTCTTGCAATATGCCTACCATTACGATGATTTTATGCACAGCTACTAGATGTCCGATCAATCGGATTTAAACGATCTCTTTTTTAAATATGGTAATCGATGTACCGATCATATGTAATGTTAGTCTCCTAACTCGTGTTTATATCATCTTATCTTATTTTTGTACAGTTTGTTATTATTACGTATTCTGTTTTAAACATTTCATACACTTACTAATCGAAGGATGTCTTCTGTAATAATTATTAAACAGATTTTTAATCGCTTGCAAAACCCATCATTCCTAGGTATTTAATGGCAATTAAAATATTTACTGAATCATGCGTATATATGTGTTTTTTACTCGTCATTTAATCCTCATTAAATTTCTTAAAATCACAAAAAAACAGGAAGAACCTAAATATTACCTTTCACAATTGATATGATATTATGTATTACGAAAGACCGATGCAAAGAATGATGCTGAACGTCCGGTTGCTGTCCAAATTAACGTTTCCCTGAATATATGTACATACATGGCTAAGGAATAATCTATTATTTGTCACGAAATGCACATATTCTGGATTCGAAAATCTCGAAGATGTTCTTTCACAGTATATTGCAATATAGGTTCTAATTCAATTTTTAGTGGTTAGTTTACCAATTATTGTCAATTTTCAAAATGTAAAATCAATTTATCATATATTATTCCAATCATGTTAATATGAAAATTTGATTTTTAGGCTTCAACTTTCACAACACATTGCGAATGCATTGTGCATGTTAATTTATTATTTAACCGTGACCTAGATCACAACGTACAAACAATGTGCAAACTGAATCTTGAAAGCATTTCTCGTTTCTACGAAAATTCTAATGTTCTTACGTTTCGAGATTTTTATCTTGTTGCGACGAATAAATCCATAGTAACGATTGAAAGAGTCTTTGCCCCAAGGCTAGAATACATTCGAATTGATTTAGGTGGTAATACGTCGAAATACGAGCAAGTAATGTATTATAAATCGATTTATGAGGAATGGTAAACTTCTAGAAACCAATTCCGATATTTCATTTCAGCTTTACAACAATTACGCAACAAATAGATGTGTCATAATATTACATATGTATATTGATACAAAATTTAATTACGTACGAACGATGACAGCAAATAGTAATAATGGTAATAACAAGTGCTGCAATGTTTGTCAATTTGTTAATTTTGTATATTTGTATAGAAAAAAAGTGAAGATCAATCAATTTTAATGTTTATTTACGTAAACTAGTTGTTAGTCGGAATTAATTTGTATTAATTTGTACATAATAACTATGAATATCACTGATAATTTGTAGTAAAATTAGATAACGTACATTCAGGTGTTAAGCATTTTATACTATATAGAATTTGAGGAACTGACATTTACAGATTAACGATTATATGTAGTTATTAATCAGAGGTCACTTAATTATGATCTTTATTCGTGACTATAGTTATGACCTTTCTCTATCAATAAGTTCAGGGATCAAAAAATAAATCGCTTAGTTTTCTATATTTCGTATGATTTTGCAGTTTAAGAATATGTATCGTATTTCGAGTAAACATTCCTGAGAAATTGAAGCGGGAGCCGAACAACACCGAGAATAGCCGAACGGCCCTGGATCATTCGATGCGTTTAGGATTGTGATTACCAATGTCGCCATCATGCTGCGTCTTTGCGTGCTGCGTGCCACTGATAGAGCGCAGTTCTAGTCGCGTCGTTCGTTCAGCGAAACGTGATCGTTCGCCGCCTATGTATCTTTGTAGACTGTTTCCGACAGCAACATAAAATGTACCAATATGAATAATACAGGCAATAAGCAATCGTAACAAAACTACGTGTTGACGTTAAAATACAGTTTAAAGTAATCGTTCGATATCGACTGTGTTCGTAAACGAGTTATGTATTGGTTTTACGTGTTTTACCGAGGCCACCGTCGAACTTTGACAGACGCTAGCATGTCACGTCTAAACGTGATAATCTTTGTGCTAGGTGCTTGGAATCTTATTAACGCAGTAAGTTAATTAATCACAAAATTACGACGTTACGAGTATCGTACAAATAATTCATCGTCTATACCACACCCTGGTGTCGTAAAACAACTTGCATTCGTGACGTCATCTCGGCCTATCCTCGTGAAAATTTACCGTTGATATCGTCGCCGCGGCTGTTGCATTTGTCCAAAGAAGTCCATTAAATTTAATTATGCCTTTGCCTTATCCATTAAGGGGACATTAACTGATGTCACTTGATCTTTATTTGCCGTGATGAGATCAATGCAGATCTTTTTAACTGCTCTTATTAAAATCAATGTTCCTGTTTAAAAGAATTCACAAAATTTTCTTTCGAGATTAACGTCATACTTTTTGTTTACATAAATTTTTTACAAAATATTTGTATGCTTCGAAAAAAGTTATTTAAGACCTCAAATTGTATAAATATATTTTCTGATAAAAAATAATTTCTCGAAAAATGAATCATGAGTTGAAACGAGGTAATAGTTTATTTTTGTTATCATTTGTTACAATAAAAGATATGATAAGTAAATAAGAAATAATAATTTGTAAATGCAGGAGAGTAGATAAACAGATACTTTATTTCTTTAACAATGTAATGTAATTAGGACGATTAATTTATAACGTATAATAACTTTATACTTAATGTTAGTCCTATCTCTTATCAAATGATTGCACTATGAAAGAATTTCAATGTCTTTATGCATGATCTCATATTGCTTTCATGGCAGTGATTCATTACTTGTTAATATTGTATAGTTAACGGAATAATTTAAATTCAATAAAAATTAGATTGAATTGAAAAATTTAAGTAATTTAAATTGATATGTTTTTGATTAATATTTTTGTTTTAACCATCAAGAAATTAGAAATACATTTTGAAGCAATATTTAAAATGTATTTTAAAATGTATTTTGTTAAAAGGAAAGTTGTTTAATATTTGTCAATAGGTATCTGCAACACAAGATGGTCAGTGTATTTGGTATGGAGAATGTTACGCAGACATATATATGCACAAAAAGAATTGCCCTTATACAGGACCACCTAAGTTATTGGATAACGAAGGTCAAAAACTATTGGCTAAAAATTGTCCTCATTTAATGATTGATTCTGGAAATGGGATTAATACCTGCTGCGATACAAATCAGTTAAAAACAATGGATCAAAATATTAAGCTAGCATCTAATTTTTTAAACAGATGTCCTAGCTGTTTGGATAATTTAGTAAAGCATTTCTGTGAATTTACTTGTAGCCCAGTACAAAGCAAGTTTATCAACGTTACAGAAATACAAACAGAGAAAAGTAATTTGATTATTTAGCAATGTTTCCGTAAATATAAAGTCACTGTAACATGCATTAAATAATAATATATAATTTTTTTTTAGATGTAAAATATGTCAATGGCATAGATATATATATAACAAATAAGTATATGGAAGGTACATTTAATTCTTGTAACAAAGTATCAGTACCTAGCACTGGACAATTAGCAATGGATTTAATGTGTGGCATATGGGGAGCTAGTAGATGTACCACATTAAAATGGTTCCATTATATGGGTGATGCAGCAAATAATCAATATGTACCATTTCAAATTACATATAAAAATACTGATGAACCTGTAGGTTCATTTATTCCTGTAGACCCTAAAATTACTCCTTGTAATAAAGCATTAAATGTAAGTATTTGTAAGAGTTAATTAGCTATAAATAAATTGAGCTTAATTGGTTTTCATATTATATCTATATGATATATGATGTATACTATACATATACATATTAATTAAATTATGGAGTTAGTATAAATCAAGCTACAAACATGAACATTTTTTAAAGAATTTCTAATTTGACCTTTTCTCTGAATTAATGAAATTTATTGAATATGTCCTATATGTGTAGAAAAATACTCCAGCATGCAGTTGTGTAGACTGCGAAGCCAGTTGCCCAGTACCACCATCACCACCTCCCTTACCAACACCTTTCACCATTTTTGGCTATGATGGCTATGCTGTAATGATGATCATTACTTTTGTGTGTGGTTCAGCTCTTTTCATCTTATCCATTGTATGCTTCAATAATAGAAAACAAATTGGTAAGGAACTTCATTTATTGTTTAAAGATATTTATTCAGAAAAAAAACACCTCATTCTTTTCATATTTGTGAAGGAAATTGGTAAATTTATTGTATTATGGAAATTGCAGTGTGAAATGCATCTTTTATCCCTCAAACTCTGTACTATATTTTATTCAATAATAGTTTACGCAGTACTGTTTTTACCTTGCATTAGTGACTAATTTTGTATGTAATTGTCACTTACATTGTTTTAAAGAGAACAAGTACACTTCAGTTCAAATTATCTTAATATTTAATCCATATCATTGACCTTTCTTCCTTAATACAGGATTATTTTTATTGCTGTGTTTCTTCTGTATTATCTTATTCTTTGGTTGTGGTTTAAGAATTTATTTTATAAATTTTGCACTATGCTTGGTTTCATGAACATTTGTTTTTTATTTTTTCCCTTGATTAATAATTTATAATTGTGGAGGAGCATATATATATGACAATTGAAACAATATTAAAAATAACATCAAAACATTTTGACAGTCATTATTTCATTAACAGATGCTTATATTACAATGAACAGTAAATATAAAAATATCAACTATTTTTATTATTAATTTCTCATGACAAATATGGTATCATGAATAAATAAGATAATTGTATGAAATTGAAAAGATTTGATTTAGAATCATCAGTTGTATGTATGGTGTGCGTATATGTATAGTTGCACGAGGTGAGGAAGTAGGAAGGCAGGTGGGTAGACGCCTAGCCGCAGGGTTACACCACCCAGGAGATGGTGCTCGTATTGCTCTCGCCGCAGACCAAGAAGACAGCCCACTTCAATCTAAACGTTCCAGTACGTTCCTATCAAGTGTATCTTCAATATGTGGACTTGTGCTTGATTCTTAATTTCTTTTTCATTACTGTATATCGTTCTGTTGTTATGGTATTATGCTTGGTTATCATCCTCATCATTTGTGCTTCGTCATTTTCCTGAGTAAAGAACTTTCCCTTTATTTCTTACTTATGTATTGTTACTGTGTATTGTCATCATTAAAGTATTTCCAAATTTCTCCATATTAATGTTTCTCAAAATGTATGCAGTATGTTGTGGGAACATATTCTAAAATTAGTGAACAGAATAAGTAAATCAGTTTATTAAATATTTATTATATCACTGTTGTAAACATTGCATAACATTTCGATTCAAAGCATATATGGTATTTACTAGGAACTTTTATACTTCCATAATTAATATTCATTTTATTAACATACAAAATAAGTTAAATTTAAAATGTTTTTATATTTTTGCATTTATTTAATTTTATATTTTACACTTTTAATGTTCTACATTCTTTAATAGAAATATTCAAAACATTATGGTTGCCTGCAATATATTTGATATCTAAAATTTTAAGTTGCTGAATTGAACCAATTATTGTTTGTTTGTTCTTTTCTATTTTTATATTAATTATTTCTACTTTATATTGTTTTGGTACAAAATTTATATGTTATTTCAACATTTTCGTTACAACATCTTTATTCTGTACAACTGAATGAATAGTTTGCTTAATGTATCTGTTTACAGCACAGTATTTACAATTTATTTCACTTACTGCAGCACTTTCTGGACATATACATTACAATATGCTCTTTTCCGTAACGCAAAAACTTTTATAGGTGTGATATCTGCAGATGATTTGCCGAGCGGATTCGACGATGAAGAACAATCAACATTCATCGAAAAATTAGGTGCAGGCACCGACAAACTGTTAGCAGAATTCTTTTGTTGGTGGGGTACAGGTATGTGATCATTTCATTACATAATGTTACAAAAGTATTATATTTCAATAACGGTCAGAAGTATTCAATTTCTTTCTTTAGCATGCGCATCACGACCGTGGTTTGTCCTCTTCGTTGGTTTCTTATTTATCATTAGTTTGGGACATGGAATAAAATATATACATGTTACCACTGATCCAGTTGAATTATGGGCTGCTCCACAATCTCGATCACGAATTGAAAAAGAATATTTCGATCAACATTTTGAACCATTCTATAGAACTGAACAAATAATTATAACATCAATCGGTTTGCCGAACGTAAGTTTTGATCACTGGTAGAATAAAATTATTTTTTAGCAATATATAGAAAACGTACAGCTATATCAATTATTTTTAGATTGTACATAATACATCCAATGGTCCAGTTATCTTTGGCCCTGTATTTAATGATACCTTCCTCAAAACTGTTTACAAATTACAAGAAGAAATAAAGAAGATAACAACTCCAAATAATTTTACTTTAGCAAACATATGTTTTGCTCCATTAACCAGTCCGTTTACGGGACCGCCAACAGTATCACAATGTGTCATTCAAAGTATTTGGGGATATTGGCAAGACAGTGTAGAAGCTTTCGATTACACTACTGTAGATGATGATAATTTTACAGTAAATTATTTAGATCACTTCAGAGTTTGTTCGCAGTAAGCTAATTTGATTATAGAGCATCATACTAGTATTAAGATATATATCTCTTTGCTAACAATTTTTTATTATATTTTATATTCAGAAATGCATATAATCCTGAATGTCTGGCACCTTATGGTGGTCCTGTGGAACCAGCAATTGCAGTTGGGGGATTTTTATCACCAGGTCAAGATCTCCAGAATCCTTCATATGAGAAAGCCACAGCAGTAATTTTATCTATACTAGTAAATAATTATCATAATAAATCCAAGTTACATCCAGCAATGGAATGGGAAATGAGGTAACTAAATCACATAGAGTGAAAAAGAGTATTTAAATGTTTGTTCTTCATTATTTAAGTAAGTGATATTGTAATTTTAGTTACGTCAAATTTATGAAAAATTGGATAGCGACAAAGAAACCAGCATTTATGGATATTGCTTTTACCTCAGAACGTTCAATAGAGGATGAATTGAATCGTGAATCTCAATCAGATGTTTTAACTATTCTTGTCTCATATATTATTATGTTTGCATATATTGCGATTTCTCTTGGGCAGATAAAAAATTGCAGTCGACTTTTGGTAAAAATAGTTCAAAATCAGATATGGTATCGCATATTTATTTTACCGACGTATATCTAACATTTACTTCTTTATTTTTAGATCGATTCTAAAATTACTCTTGGCCTTGGTGGTGTACTTTTGGTCTTGGCCTCTGTTGTTTGTTCTGTCGGTTTATTTGGTTTTGTTGGCATTCCGGCTACGCTCATTATTATTGAAGTCATACCATTCCTTGTCCTTGCTGTTGGAGTAGACAATATTTTCATACTTGTCCAAACACATCAAAGGGAAAGCCGTCGTCCTAATGAATCAATACCTGAACATATCGGTCGTATTCTCGGCCAAGTGGGACCAAGCATGTTACTTACCAGTGTGTCAGAAAGTTGTTGTTTCTTCCTTGGTAAATATTGAAAAGATTCACATGTATTAAGTATGAACTAAGGAACGTCGAGTATAATATGCTGAGAATATTATGTTTCTTTAGGTGGATTATCTGATATGCCTGCCGTTAAAGCTTTTGCTCTATATGCCGGTATGGCATTATTGGTAGATTTTGTGCTACAAGTAACCTGTTTTGTTAGCTTATTAGCACTGGATACTGTTCGTCAAGCAGTATGTATTAATAAAATTGAACAGTACATACCCTATAACAAAAGTTTAGTATAATTGATATTTCTATATATTTTTTAGAACAATAAACTTGATGTATGTTGTTTTATTCGTGGATCGAAGAAAGACGACGGGGAGGAAGTAGTAAACGGAATTTTGTATAAACTTTTCAAAGTTGTGTATGTTCCACTATTGTTGAAAAAATGGGTGCGTGCATTTGTTATGATAGTATTTTTTGGATGGATTTGTTCAAGCATTGCGGTTGTTCCGCACATTGAAATTGGTCTAGATCAGGAACTTTCTATGCCTGAAGATAGTTTCGTCTTGAAATATTTCAAAGTAAGTAATATAATATTTACACCAATGAAAAACACAGATACTTAAGAAATGGTTATAACATTTTTTTCTTTCCTTTTCAAGTTTTTAAATAGTTACTTATCTATTGGACCACCAATGTACTTTGTTGTAAAAGAAGGATTAAATTATTCTAACAAAGATATACAGAATCTTGTATGTGGCGGTCAATATTGTAATAACGATTCGGTATCGACTCAAATATTTATAGCATCAAAACAATCAAATAGGTAATTGTTACATTTATTATATAAATTATATTGTATCGAATCATAAAACAGACTTATTAAAATAACTGCTTATTTAGGACATACATAGCAAAACCTGCATCATCATGGCTAGATGATTATATCGACTGGTCTCAATTGTCGATGTGTTGCAAATATTTTGTTTCAAATGATTCTTTCTGTCCGCATACAGGTATACAATTGAATTTTCTTGTAATATATCACAATATTGGAAAGAAAACGAAAATATATATTTTATATTTTCAGGATCTAGTAAATATTGCTCTTCGTGTAATATCACCACAAATAATATTGGAAGACCTATACCAACAGACTTTGAACGATATGTATCATTTTTCTTGCAAGATAATCCTGATGAAATGTGCGCTAAAGCAGGTCACGCTGCTTATGGTCACGGTGTTAACTATGTTACTGACCTTGAAACAGGCCTGTCGAAAGTCGGGGCGTCCTATTTTATGGCTTACCATACTATATTAAAAACATCCGCCGATTATTACGAATCGATGAGAGCTGCAAGAGCTATATCAGCAAATATAACAGAGACGATTAACAACTATTTAAGAAGTATCGGTGACAGTTCAACCGTTGAGGTGTTTCCGTACAGCATATTTTATGTTTTTTACGAGCAGTACTTAACAATGTGGCCGGACACGTTATATAGTATAGGGATATCCTTATTTGCTATCTTCGTGGTAACTTTCCTTTTGATGGGTTTGGACATATTTTCCTCTGTTATTGTTGTAATTACCATTATGATGATTGTCGTTAATATTGGTGGTTTAATGTATTGGTGGCACATAACATTGAATGCAGTATCCCTCGTTAATCTTGTTATGGTAAGCATATCGAGTTTCAGATTTTAAATATAGAATGTCATTAGGAAAGTAAACAATGTACTTCTTCTGCAGGCTGTTGGAATTGCCGTTGAATTTTGCAGTCATTTAGTACACTCCTTCTCAGTATCAGTAAAAACAACACGTGTTGAAAGGGTTGCTGATGCATTGACGAATATGGGAAGTTCAATTTTTAGCGGTATCACTCTTACAAAGTTTGGTGGAATTATAGTACTCGGTTTTGCTAGAAGCCAAATCTTTAAGGTAGGTCTTGATAATTACGTTTATATCCGTTGTCCTTATATATATTATTCCTGTTTTATAATAAAACCAAAGTTATTGTTGAAAAAATCTTCAGGTATTCTACTTCAGAATGTACCTGGGTATTGTGTTGTTTGGGGCTGCACATGGTCTAATATTCCTGCCAGTATTATTAAGTTACATTGGTAAGATTCATTTATTAGTTATGGTTTTATTATCATATTCTCGCATTAAAATCAAATTTCCATATAAATCAAATTAAATTCCTTAAAACACCAGTGCCACTTAACATAGTAAAAAATAAGTTTAATTTTCATATCCCTAGACATTAGGAAGTACAATCGACATACAAGACAAAGTATATGGTCCCTTACATCTTTTTGCTTCACTATTAACATTTGTACATACTTGTTTTTGTTCGCATGCCAACTTAGACATTTGTCTTTAAGTATTGGCGACCTTCTAGTAATTTCTATTCGAAAGAACTAAAAAAAAAAGTACAGTAACAACTTAAGAGAGCTTTGGTCATGGCTTCTGGTGGTTCTAGGCACACCAATGAACAGAGAAAAGTTAGCAAATCACAAGAGAGCAATGCAAGGAAATCTGGACAACGTACAGGAGACTTCCTTGAATCATCGCGTAAGCAAACTCAATTCTCCTCCCACACCCACCACAAGCACACCTACGTTCAGAGTGCTTGAATATGAAAGATAGGTACGCAGGATACACATATATTTACACTTCCTTTCTGTATCATTACAATATTTCTATCTTTGTTCGACTTGATATTCAACACAGCTTTATGCAACACCCGGCTTTATTTCAAAATTAGTCTACATCTGTTTTTACAAAAACAGTATTTATGGTTACGTCAAACTAGTATTGTAAATATTTCTGACATATCGAATGGTATTTGGTGCACTTACTTAACAGATACTCGAAAGTGCAAATACTATAAACTTCTTTCTGAGATTTCTTTATTACGACGCAATCTGTGTATGTCGATGAGTGTGGGATGGGATATATATACCTATCGATTTCTACGAAAGTATACTGCTTTGTTAACGTAATTTTCCTTTCATTGTTTCAATAACTATAAATTAGTTGCAAAACTCCTCTTTTCTATTTCATGCGTTTCATGAATGCTCTTGTGGTATAATTGCCATTGCGTGTATTATAAAATCAAGTACATATCACAAATGCTATTGGTAATCTGATTTAATTACATAAATATAATTGGCGATGGAAGTAGTTGTTAGCTTTTTGATCGTGTTAAGTTATTTTGCAACGTTAAGTTAAAAAAGGGATATGGAAAGATGGAAAGATGTATTGCCACTGGTGAATAGATCTCATGTCTTCCTCCTTTTCAAACATATCATTATTTTTGTTCTCTTTTTCTGTTAAATATTATTTGTATTATAGTTTATTTGTTTAACATGCTTTTAGTCAGCTACGATATATAATGGATATCGAAGTAAAGACTCAAGTTATGTCTATTTTTTATTATTATTTGCAGGCGTGATGTCGCGCCGAGGGCGTAGAAAAGCCCACGAATGTGCCAGCAGGGCTAGAAACGAATCTAGGAGTCAAGTGTGTGGGCCTGACTCTCCTTTACTCCAAAATGACAACAATCAGTACCCAACCACTTCCTACGCCAGTGTGAACTCCATAGAGCAGTTACATCAAGTGACTTTTTAGCATTAATCGTTATCCGAATTAATTCATAAAACGACTTTTATACTTAGAGAGACTGAACATAATCTGTTTGTATAATACAGAATTATTTTTACTATATATGTATGATCAACAATTTTTTCCTTTTTTAAAGTTCAATAGATTTGCGTCTGAATGGTGATCGAGAATCATGTAATCGATGCGAACTATGAAGTTCACGTCTGGTATATTTCGTAACTAGGAAGAAAAATTTCGTATCTTGTTGTTACTATTAACATAATAAGATTGCGTTATAATTAAGATATTTAATTATAAAAGAACATCTCATAATTTTACATCATTCTATTTCTAAAGCTTTAAGATTTATGGGTATAATATCTGAAATGGTGCAATTGATCAAATCAATTGGAAGTGTCAAGAAATATTGTAATATGATTTTAATTAATATTAATTTTATGTTTTCCGGTATTTTTTCAGTGGAAATGCGTAAATCTGTGTTGCTTGGCAAATGGTAAATGTACCTGCATTTTTATCATGCTTTATCTCTATTTGTGCATTTTGTCATTGCGAGGTAATATTGGTTTCCGATATAGGTGTCGTATAATGCAGGTTTCGAATAAACCAATTCGACGGTAAGATTTGTATATCATATCAAAAGGTTTAAGATAAACAGCGTATTCCTTTTAATGTCTTTTCGAATACTTCGAATAATATGACTCGAAATTTCATCTAAAAATATTAACCGTCCATAATTGAGGTGAAATATCGAATATGTACAAATTTGAATTTCGTATTGTATAAATCGTTAGAGAATTATATATACATATATGTAAGCCATAATTCTCAACGTAAGTAGAATTTAGATTAACAGCTTAAAATTTGTGCGGCATCCATATCGGAGTACATTTTACCCTGATTTTCTTTCCATGATATATGTATAAGCGATAGTACTCGTTGTTTCTTATATGTGGTTGATATTAGTAACAGTTTCCAGAAATATGTTTTTAGTTCAAACCAAGCATCCGGAAACTATTTCGTATTCCCTTTATTTTTTTTTTTATAACCGATAGATATTTTAGGCAAAGTTTTTTATTTGATTTTGTTTTGTCTGCAATCTTATTGGATATGGGTAATATTAAACAAGTCACAGCAAATATCTAAGTACTGAAAGGAAAAGGCAATGACAAATTATTATTTTCTACTATGCAGTAGTCACTTGGTTTTAGTAGGTTTCGTTCTTACAATTTGCCTAATTAATTCTAGGTAATTAAGACATTCGATAAATGAAAAAGCAGGTAGTTAGCCTTATTACTAGAAGTTAAATGATATAGTCGTATTAGTGCTTAATTTCTTTTGCGTGCTTCATCGGTGTAAAGTGTCTCCTAAGAGTTGTATGTTTCTGCTCAATATCTGTAACAAATTTAAGCAGTATTGTTTTTTCATATGAGAAGTTGAACATAGAAAAATGTTCGGATAGCTTGATTGCATCGAAACGATATCAATGTCCTTTGTAAATGTGGATATTTCCTGTTGCGAGTTGAACTCGAACATGTTTTCTAAATTATTTGTATACGAATAACAATTTTTATACTGACAACAAAAGAATACGTAATGCAATGTTGCAAAAAATCTCGTTAGTTAAATAATAGATGATTCGTTGGCGATTGTTACGATATTATGCTATGTATATACACAGGTAAAATGATATTCTTTCATATAAATCTATGTTTGTAAATCCGGTTGAGTATTCCTTACACATCAAATTAGTATTCAAGCGGTTAAAGGCATGTCCTACATATATACATGGTTAACAAAAAAGAAGTACTATGACTGTTAAATAAAAGGTGCCATAATTTGGCAACAAGTACGTAAAATTATACTTGGGTTCATTCATATGTCAAAATGTCATAAACATATCATTGCAAAATCTTCAGTATTAAATTTTTGTGACGAGCAAAGCATGGCGATACTACCAAAGAGATGTCCGATCAACACGACGATATTGTGTTAACACGTAATATGAATAAAAATTTTTCTGTTTGTACAATACAAGTGTCTTGTATATTCTTTATATAGAACAGATTTAACAATCGTGGAAGAACAGTGTTGGCAAGTATTTCTTATAGACCAGAAAGATTTTACAATAAAATAGTGGATTTATTGTGTATCATACATCTTACATAAATTAATAATAATAATTAAATACAACAGGATTGTCTTTTGTACGTGCAACGTGAGAATCGTCATTCATTCCGAAATATATGTATTTAGTTAATCCATCGCATGCAGAGGACCAAACAGATGAACTGCTGGACAATTTTCGTCCGGGTTGCCAAGGAATTGCGCGTACAATTCTTGATAACGCGATAAAGTTAGTCCTCCGCGCCTTCGGTCATCATCCTGCGAATGAATAAACTATTGAACAAGATAAGAAACGAAGAAGTTCTTCGAACTATGTAGCATTTATATTCCTATGTTTATGGAAGCATAAAATATTGTAAGATTACACGAATGTCAATTTATGTTAAGAGTATAATCAAATCGAAATTGTATAATAGTTTGTTCTACAAAGACCTTTAATGATTGGTACATGCTTCCGTTGACTACCGGAAATAAATTACAACCATCAAACTTGGCAAATTGTCAAGCTATTGTTCTTTATGTTAAATTTAAAATTAATTCAATTGTATCCGTGACTTTATTAATTTTTTTCTCATCTACGATACTACCAAAATACATTTTACTTACAGATTTTCTAAAACTATTCCTAAAAGATAATCTTATGTTCCCCAAACTAATAAATTTCAGATCAGATTTATCAGATTGAATGTATCAAAAGCAGTTCTATGTATAGATGCATTACAACAGAAAGGTTACATAGCAGATAAGATTAGGTGATCTTTAAATCGTTACCCCTCAAAGTGATTTATAACACGATCTTACATTAAGAAGATTTTGGTACGCTTCGTCCAAAATATTTACGTTGTCTACAGGAATCCTTGTTACGCAATTATAGCGAAATTCATCGGCAGCGATTACACCGTCGTCTAAAAACGAAAAAATAATGTATTAATGATACACGGCAAACAAACTGGATGAACGACGAATCGATTTATGTATGTACACACCATTTAAATCTACTATTTTAAAATGACTGTCGATAAACATTTTCATCGCTTGTGGGAAATCTTGATACTTTCGTCCGACGCAACTTCTTTGTACTGCTTCTTTGAACTCCTCGATAGTTACAATACCATCCTGAATAAAAAAATGCAAATGAAATATTGGTAGAAGCAATCTGGCATTTTGTTGATCTTACTTTATTGAAGTCGGCGAGCTCTGCAATTTCTTCCCATAGAGAAAGCATAATGTGCAGATTTTCCTGATAACGACCGTAACTGAATTCTCCTTTTCCCTCGATCAAAGTCATCTTAAGAGCCATGCATTCGAAATCGTGTTTCTCCAATATGCCATTGTTATCTGTGTCTGAATATGGTAAACATTGTGAAAATTACCGATTGTTAGTCGAGTTTATATTCGCGCAAAATATAAAAGTCAATGCGTGTATAGCAGCCAATTAATCAATTGGATGGTGCCAATTTATTTTTAAGGAAATCTTGTTATTGTATAGCTGGATGCGCTCCAAATATTTCACTTTTTGGCAGAGGTCGACATTCATCACCAAGTGCACGACCCCCAGATGCATCGTTCGATCTAATTCGTATTTTACATTCAAAAGATAATCGTTATGAAATTTCATCGATCGCTCGATCGAATCAATTATCGATTTTATTCGCGTATCGATATTACGACTTTGTGTTATCGACTTTTCTTATACATCGATTATTACGACTTCTTACGAGTCAAATTATCAAATATCCATGTCTGTTAAACTCCGAATTATGATTCGGATCGATCAAGATCAATGAAGAACGCATCACTTTTTGTAAATAGGTTGGTTCATTATCATGTAATACGATATTAAGTTTGTGATTGTTATAACGTCATAGGGTGTTAATGATACAATGTTTGCATACAATCAGGACACTTATTAAGCAAAATGTTGAAAAACAGATCAGGCAGATTGTTCCATAAAACAAATTAGAGCTAAGCTTAAATTTGGCATCAACCAATTGCAGGCGTTACGAAGGCGGCATGGTATACTTTAAAGTCAACCTACATCCTAAACATGCATGACAGTCTCGAAGCCAACAGAATTATTTGTTCGTTCCGTTTCGTTTTTTTAGAACTCAAGTACAAAACTCCTTGTTTTATATTCCGTACATAGAAACCTGTTAGTACGTACAAGTTCACTTCGAACAGGGATCAATGGTCGATACATATTTTATGTACTTTTCCTGTGATGATGCTGAAAGGAGGAAGTCCCACAAGGATCTATCAGTTTCACAGAAATCACACATTAATATTTTTATTGATAATTGGACAATAACAGCACTCTGATAAACATGCTCTCAACTTAAAGACAATAATAACATTATTTGTGCAATAGCCAAGGTGCGATCACGCACACTCTATCGAAAATAACCACGTACTAACCGTAAAGAAATCTTACAATGAAATCTACTCGATTGTTCCAGCTGTAGGCCATTATCCGATGAGTCTTTCTGTCAGTAGCGATCTTATTTCTCTTTTTTCGCCACCTTTTTTCCTTTTTGATCGCGCGTTACTTTCTTCCTCCCAATATTTTTATCGGTAACGAATCGATCGGATGTATAAAGGCAATTAGAACGCAAGGTTATTTTGCTGTCGTCCGAATGCGAGGGAAGACACAAGGGGTAACCGCGAGATGGCTATGAAGAAACTGATTCGAGAGGATGGTGGTTTTGCACTGAATTCGAGTCGAGTTTCCTCGAGTTGTAGCTAAGTTTAGAGTACCCCTCCTTAGAGAAGGACGACACAGGGAAGGGGCTCAGGTGGTGCCGGTGCCGGTGTCACCATGACACAGTCACCGAACTTGCCTGAAAGTAAATCGCTTTCGCCAGCTTTCATCGGTCGCCATCTCTTGTTCGTGCTTATCTCCCTTCTTTTTCTTCGTTTAGTCGAGACAATTTCATCGATTGATAATATTATATGATATTTCTTTAGGTTTCGTCTGTTTTTACATCGTTGAAGCTAATCAGATGAAAGCTGTAGCATAAGAAAATATCGTAATTAATTCAAAATCTATGTACATATTACATAAATGATCAAAATGCAATCTATCTAGAAGAAATGATTGCATCGTATAAGTTTGTAAGATAATAATGATTTGATTTTTTCTACCGAAAACGATTATTACCTTACACAATGCAACAATTACACAAATATCACAAAAGTTGCCGTCTCTGGTAAATCATAAGTTATATCGTTCTTTGATGACAGTTAATTAGGACTGCCTGTCAACATCAGATCTAACAAACGTCATTCGTGTTATTTATGCTCCAGTTTACACGCAGACAGTTCGATGGTAATGTGAGGAGCCTTTTATTTTTTAGGAAGAGAAACGAAATACAGAGATAAATGGTCCATTTCTAAAACGATAAAGTCAACGAGTTGATGCACATTGATCATGACATTGATTTATACAAACTAAGCGGAGTTACGATATTCAAGGCTAACGGAACAGCTATTACAGTACAAAGTAGCGATTAGGAGCGAGAGGGAGATCTTTTAAATATATCTCCGAATTGTACGCAAGCAGAACCGTCATCTGGAACAGATTGACCACGTCGACAAAGTCGCTTAGCACGTGTGTTTTCACGCTCCGACCTTCTGAAATCCCAATGCTCGTCAAAACAGATCAGCTAAACAGAGATGTGTACATGTCTATTGTAAAACAATACATTTATTGTAGCATTGCATCATCGTTCGTTTGGCTCGCCAAAGAAAATCTGTTTCTCTCTGCGTTTAGATGTGAAATGTTGAAAATCGTTCCTCGTGCTTTCTCTAATTTTCGACCGTTGCGTCCATGGTCTCGCTTTTACGGTTGCATGCATTATGTTGGAAATAGAACTAGACACACTATGTTACATATAAATTCTTTGATAATTGAATCGCAAAGAATTTGCGAGTTGTACAGTCCGTACGCAACCGTTGTTCTACATTTCCCGATCTACACTTAGTGAAAATAAGCGAGGCGGAAGATGAACGGGCAAAGCGAATATTCATCATATAAGGCACGGTTCTGGAAGGAGGTGTCAGTTGGAAAGTGCGAGCTCTCGTACGAAGAACGAGAAACGGAACGTTTCGGTCTGAGCGATCGACATGAAATCGAAGCTGCGTTCTCTGTTCCTGTTCGCGCTCTTCTTTTCCGGTGAGTCTCGCGATTCATTTGTTATTTCAAGATCGATCGCGATCATCGCCCGCTTTTTGTATGATTTATACGCGAGACGTTGATTCATCTTCATTCAACGAGACAATTTCAATTTGGGAAAACCATTGATTGCTACCAGTGTTCGTAAGATTCCTATCTCTCAAATGCAGTATCGAATACCTTCGAAACGGATAAGTTTCCGCGGTCAAACCGCGACGCACACCGGAAGTTTCACTTCCGTTTTTGCGACTCGATGAAAATATATCGGGGCAAATAACAAGATTTCTCTTGCAGAATGATTGTTTCGATGATTCGAAGGGAATCGTGAAAGTTTTATAACATAGAGTTAGTTAGAGCTAGTCAGACCAGTTGTTTCGTTGCAAATTTGGAACAATACGCAGTGCGCGTCGCGTTCTATATCCATTCAGCATATTTAGCTCACCGAAGAGACAGAACGAAGATAGTTTTGGCAGGAAGTCGCAGTTCGATTGAATTTCCGTATATTTTAGCGAACACGTCACTAGGAAAAGAGAAATCACAAGACACACCGTGTATCGACGATAACAAGTTTTATCGAAATCCCAATGCACCGGCGCATAATGTTTGGTCGCCTGGCGAATGTGCCAAGTATTATCTTTGCTTAGGTAATTCTGTATACTACTGTATTGCATTTCACCGTTTGCGAGATCGACACGCAATTTCAATGGATCTTTTCATTGATTCGCAGATAACGAAGTGTTTGAATTCAGATGCTCTCAGGGGTTGCTGTTCGATGTTTCCAGACAAGTATGTGATTTCAAGGCGAACGTCGACAACTGCGATGTAATGTCAGGTACACATGATTTGAAATTTTGTAAGATTAGAAAGGAACGCAGATGTAGTTGAACGATAGAAGGGATGCGTTATCGATTCACATCGGATGGTGATTGGAAATTCTTTAAGCGTTTTACAGAGTCGCAACCACCGAGACCGCTCCTCGAGGACGGTGATTGCGGAGAGAAACATTTAGCCTGCGGGGATGGTACGTGCTTCCCAGCTACGTACTTCTGCGATGGAAGCGTTGATTGTCCAGATGGTTCCGACGAAGGCTGGTGCGGTAAGAAACGTTTAACAATTCGATATCTGGCATAGTTTCCAATGCGACCGATGCACAAAGTATAACTTTTCATAGATATTCAAGATGATCCAAATGGCGCGCTACCTTGTAACCCGGAGCAATGTCAGTTGCCGAATTGTTGGTGCTCCAAAGACGGAACGCAAATTCCTGGAAATTTGACGACATCGATGGTACCGCAAATGATAACAATTACATTTGATGATGCCGTAAACGCGGAGAATTTTGAGGTTTTCTCTAGTAGGCGCAATACTGTTTTTGCCAAATAAGTACTCTCATCCGGAGAAAGTTGATCACTTATCTACTTTCTGCTTTTGCTTCTAGAAATATTTTCAAACGATAGAAAAAATCCCAATGGATGTCCTATTCGAGGAACTTTCTACGTCAGTCACCAGTATACTAATTATAGAGACGTACAATATTTATGGAACGTTGGACACGAAATCGCCGCGCACTCCGTCACGTAAAAATTCTTTTTAGAATTGAACGGATGATCTCAAGTAACACATGCATTAATGGTTTCAATTATGTAGGCATCGAGGACCGGAAGATTGGTGGTCGAGAAATGCCACCATCGAGGACTGGTTCGACGAAATGGTCGGTGTGGCGAATATTATTAATAAATATGCTGCAGTTCGTTTAGAAGATATTAAAGGCAAGCAATAATTCCTTCGAGAAGATTAAGTTTGATTATGTCTTTTTAAAGATGTTTTAAAGATGACCTGCGATAATTGACGCAATAGGTTTGAGAACGCCATTTTTACGAGTTGGTTGGAATCGACAGTTTTTAATGATGTCAGAGTTTGGATTTGTCTACGACTCGTCCATGTTAGCGCCGTTTTCCAATGTACCTGTATGGCCTTACACATTGGACTACAGACCTCCGCACAATTGCGTAGGTCTCGAGCAACTTTGCCCAACTCGTGCGTATCCAGGTGTTTGGGAACTACCAATAAATCAACTTTTGGCAGGTGTAAGCTTTTATAATCAAATATTAAACGATCTTTTTATTTACGATACTATTTCGATAATGTCGTACTGCGTGTATATTGCAACGTACAACATATTACGAATGGCAAGGAAAATAAAGAAAATAATTGCCTTTAATAGCAATACACTTGCGCAAGAATGGATTCGTGTCCTTCGGACTTGTCAGGTGAAGATGTATACAAAATATTGATGCTGAATTTTAAAAAACATTACCTTAGCAACCGTGCGCCTCTGGGTCTACATTTTCATGCATCTTGGTTCCAAAATCCGTCGTACTTTTACGCATTTAGTGTAAGTAAATACTATAGTTCTGACAATATATTTTGCAGCTACTATTCATATCGATCAATTTTAGAAATTTACGGACGACGTACTGCGATTGAACGACGTCTACTTCATAACGACTTATCAGGTAATCGAATGGATGCGTAAACCAACATCCTTAAATGCGATTGAAACGTTTAAGCCGTGGCAATGTAACTGGCGAAAATTCCAGCCGTTCGAAATCGCTTGCAATTTACCGAATAGTTGCAAATTACCAAGTAGAGTTCTTAAATCGTATCGCTATTTACATACATGTTTTGATTGTCCTAAAGAGTATCCTTGGTTGAGGAATGAATTTGGAATGGAATAATATCAATGTTGTGTACAAAGCAACGTTATTACTAAAGACAAATTACTAAATTATTTATTTAAAAGAGCACACATTTATATTTTTGTAGGAAAATCATGTTTATTTGCTATATATCTTGACATAGTTTACAATGTAAAATAAGTTACATTTGATTACATTATAAAAAATTAATTGAAATCAGATTATTTAAGAAATTTCTTGTCAAAGGTGATAATCAAAGAAAAGACGGTAGTTTTTAACCTTCTTGTTGTATAAAAGGATTTTGGATAGATTCCATTCCATCTACTGGACAAATAAGTACAACAGATGTACCCCTACATACAACTAAACCTAACATACGAGTATCCTGATTTAATTTGTATGGATCATCGGGATCTAAAAAAACAAACACATCAATAAATATCTATAGTCATATAACGAGGAAATACAATTAGTGAAATCACCTCTCAGGTATTCTGTGGTATTATCCAGTACCAAATTGAGGAGAGGATCATAGCCTTTCAAAATCCCTGCAGCTTCTCTTCCGCCGGCGAACTTCACTCTAATATTTTTCTCTAAGTATTTTGAAAGATCAAGAATACTTTCTTTCTTTTTTCTTTCTTTCGGTTCTCCGTGAGCATTTTGTTGCTATAAAGAACATAAATAAAGTTGAACGGCTTGCAGGTTATGTTATTAAAATAATCTTTACCTGTTTCGCCGCCTGTAAAATACCAACATACCAATCACCAATGCTTTTTTTATAAACGAAATTTTAATATCAAAAACGATATTTTTTATACTTACAGACATTGTTTGGCTTTCTTATAAATCGGCAATGTTACACTACCGTACTAGCATGCGAGTACGACGCATTTTAAACTAACGTTTAAATTAGAGGTTAGATCCCTTGTTTGGATTTTTCAAATATCGATTCTCGATATTTTCCCGCGCTTTACAATCGTTCTATGTCTAAACGCTTAAAATATTGATTATCATCCCAAAACTAAAGTGAAAGATCTAGATACTTCTTTTAGAGGATAACATAACGAAATTGAGGAAAATATTGTTAATAAAGTATAAAGATATTTCAAACATCTTTATTATTATAACGTTAATTGTTGTTTAAATGGTAACAATGGGAACGGTAACAGTTGCAACAATTTCGTAAAAGCTTGGATTTATTTCGTATCCGATTTATAAAAAAATACATGTTGATACAGGGTGTGTGAGTGAATGAGTATGTAGTACTCATCAGTTAAAGTGACTGTTTCTCATTTACATCTTTAAGAATAAAGTTTGTGATTGTAACAAATGTTTATTAAATTCTATGATTATGAATGGGATTCTCGTGACACGGCAGATTTATCGTTTCTTCCTAACTGTTCGGCGCTTATATCGGTCTCATTCACCTCGTTACATGCGTATTATTCTGCGTCTTTCGTTTCATATCTATCATTTCAAATAAAATTATCAATACTCTGCTATCGTTGTGCTTGCGATAACTTTCCTTTCATAAGCTTTTTTTATCGTTCAATAGAATTGATATTGTACATCGACTCGTGAAAATTTGACTCTTCCGTGTTTCATTCACACTTCAACTCGTACTATTTTAACTCGTATATTGTCCTTAACTTCTTTCTGGCTGGCTGCTTTTGGATGGACACTGTATTACTGTATACTGTATACGATTAAAACTTATCAATGCAATAAATAACTTCTTAACTTATATCTTACATTTACACGTTACCGTTTTTAGGCAGAAATTAAATTCGATGTATAAAATACATACTTCGACCAAGATTTCAACGAGTAAGGCTTAAATACTTCTAAATAAGATCTATCATTGTAACATTTCATGTAATATGTTCTTCGTGTTTCTGTAACTGTTCTGTAAGTTAATTATATGCTATTTCACAGAGCTTAAAGAGTACATTATCATTTATCGTTCTATCGCGTACCGCTTCAGTTTAAAAGACTCGCTAGAAAAAGGGAAAGATACTATGGCACCTGCTGTTTGTAAAACGAAAAATTATGTTACAGCAGTAAACGTTTCTCTTTTCTAGGAGCACAGGCAATATCTGTTTTTGGACGAAATCAATTACCGAAGTTTTACACACAGTAACTTTTCGTACAAAGTTGCAATAAAGAGTATACCAGCCATGTTAAAAATATAGAGATTATGTAGGGTGACATTATCTGGAATAGATTCCTTTCTTAATACGTAAACCCGAAACACGTTTAAACCATACGTCATGTTTGCTGTCGGTCTTCTTCTTGTTCGGATAATAATGGAATGTCGTTCAACTGATCCACGTTATTGCTCTCCGTTTCATCTTGTTCCGAAAGCAAAGGAACTACTTGCCGATTATTATTATCTGTTTCGGAAGGTCGTCTACTTTGTCCAGGCAAAAAAGACATTGGTATTGTGCCCGATGGTGTCGTTGGCGCTGATCGCGACATCCATCGTTTAGTCTTGTTCTTCGAACTTGAAGGTCCCAATGGCATATACATTTTTCCTCGCGTCCGTCTAGTTTTACATGTTCCAATGTCCCCTGGACTTAGAGGCCGTTGCGTAGAGCCGTTTGCATTTGACGTACATAAAACTTGTGGCCGATTCTGGTAACAAGACAAAACAGTGCTATGCCCACTGGGTAGTTGGGGTAGCTGTTGAATCTTGTCTAACAATTCACGTAACTGAAAGATAGCATTAAGTGTTGAAAGCAATATTTCAAATATAATTATTTTTAAAATTATGTGTGTGTGTGTGTGTGTGTGACTCAGATGTAATAAATACCTCTATCGTTGGACTAGTAGCCCGCGGTGGTGAACACGGAGATTGAGCAGCTAGACTCGATATGTCAGAGGTAGTCCTATGATTAGCCAATGATACAACCGATCCAACATCAATATTATCCATTCTCGCACATTCTACTGCGGACAACTCGTCAACACTATTATTACAAGAATATGGTGGTGGAATTATTGTATTTGCTTCATTCACCATATTACAGATAAAACTTGAACCTAACGAATCTAGCGTGCTTGCATGTGAGAGTGATCTGAAATAACGCATTACAAATCCCGAGGTTCCTTTGCCAGATCCTTCATCATATCCAATAACTAGAGGGTACAGATTTGGTTTGGCTGTAACCTAAAAATTGAGTATATTAATATAGAATCAGGAACAACACAAATATATCATAAATGTTACAAATATACCTCATTATATGGAGGTGGTAATGCTTGAACAAAGGAACCAGAGCGGCTGTAACGTGGTGGTGAATACCATGATACTGAAGATCCTCTGTCAGAAGAAGTAAAATCTTCTACTATTTCTGGAGACCAGGCACGATGATGACATGAATGGTGGCGCTTCCATAACCAGCAGCCACATGCTGCTGCTATAGCCAATCCAACAAGCACCGCTGCCCTAATAGCACAATGTTTGGAACAGGTATGATTTTTTAGGAAAGATTAATAAAAGCAAGGAACAAGACACTGACCATAAATACCAATATGTCCAAATCAAGAAATTAAACATGTCTGATGCAGAGTGCAGCTGAAATACAGCGTAACAACAGCCACCGGAACAGCAGTATTTTGGAGGAGAGCAGCTAAAAATTACAAACTAATTGTGACATGTTTATTTTACAGATTATGTAAAGTAAGTTAAAACATAGAAAATACAAAGACTTACACGTGCCCCCCATTGCACAGCCTAGAAGACACCTAAATATGAATGAAAAAAAGATAATTGTTATTTAATAAAAAAAAATGTTAAATTGAATTTAGATTTGAAGAACATTTATTACATCTAAATGTTACACATGCGAATGTTTCTAAATATTTTGTGTAATGTTCTCTATAAATGAGGAATCAGTTAATAAATAAAGAAAACTAAATATTTCGACAAAATTTCGAATTGTTAATGAAAAGTGTCACGATACTTGCTATACCAAAATTCCATCAATACTCTCGTACCCGTCAGAGATCATCCGACTACAAAGAATTATATCCGCCGCGAGGAAGTATACGATGCAACAATTAGTCGTACACTGTGTCGGTTCGATGGAGAAAAATATAACATTTTAAGTTGTCATAAAAAAAAGCGAATGTAGGAAAGACTTACGCATGAATGAGAAACACAACGAACAAGAGTTCATTGTATAGGCCCTAGGCACGGACGAGCCGTGCGTAAAACCGATGTATTGATCGACCTCAGGTCAAGCAGAATAGAACAAGGAGACACTGGTACACAAGATATGCGCTAACATTCTACAGAGCTATAGCATGCTGCAGCGGTTTACGAGAGCTGCATCATTAAAACGGTTCTTCATCGTCGTTCTTACTTGATCGACGAATAGCGTCAGGAGTGCTGTCATCACGGGCACAACGAACACGCGGCCTACAGCTTGCACCATAATTCTAACACGAAATGCATGCCACCGCGCCACCTTATATATGTAGTTCGATTTCCTTTATGATATATCTACTAATAGCTGCAGAACAACCTGTCTTCCTTCCTGTTCTAATTTAAATTTCCGAGTCTTGAGTTTTATGATTTTTGCCCCTCAATATTTTCCCAAGCGTGTATTTTTTGTTGGAAAAAACTTAATATTCCCTACGTTTTTAATTTACGAATATTGTAATAGCAATAAGTCTCAATGATTCATAAATAGCACGATAATAATAAATAGAAGAAAATCATGTAAATTTATCTCAAAATGCAAGCTGTGTAAAAATGCGTTTCTGTTATGGATTATGGTTATCGGTAATCAAAAAAATTTTAATCACTTTAATCATTTATAATGGTTATCAGAACACTTAAAAATTTATATTTTCTAATCATTTAATTTCTTGATAAATTTCTTTAGAATTACTGTCTTCCGTTTAAACAAAAATTACCTTTTCGTCAATGACTTTGTTTATAACAAGTTTAGGAGTAACTGTTATTTTTGATTCCTGCATCCCGCGAAAGGGTTGCCACCCCCTTATCATTTTCATGTCACATGCGACATTATCGATTCACTACACACGAATCCGTCGGTGCCCGATTATATACCTCCAATCGGTAACTCGTTATCTCGATGATCTTTAAACATTTCGATAATTTGGAAATTAATTAAAATTTCCGACATTTGAACACGTTTGTATATAAATTTGAATCTAAGTTTCACAACTTAGTAATTTTCACAAGAAAAAAATGGCTAAAGTGATAGTTGTCGAAAAAATATTAATTAAAATCTTCGACAGAAAAGTCGTTCGATAATTTGACACGGAAAATTTTTAAAATACAAATACATATGTGTATCGATAAATTATTCTTCGATTTGTTACGTGTAAAAAATTCTGTAAAGCTGATTGGTTATCGAAACGAATGGCTGAGTGGTGATTGGTTACTATGGCTTGTATACCTGACAACCATAGGACTAGCAGGCTGGCATATCGCATCGCGCGTCATTCACAGTGCGCGCGGCATTTGGTGCGTAAGCGTCGATGCGTGGTAAGTGCGCGCTGAGTACGGCTACACGTTGTCGGAGTGGAGAACGCGCGTGGGATCAACATGTGACGCTTTATGGATGTGAACAGTAACGATGATCGACGAGTTACCGATCGATTAGCCCAGTGGATTCGAAACTTCGTCAAAGTATTTAGATTATGCTGCCTTGTCTTTATCCTCTCCACTGAGAGATCACTTTCGGGGAATATGAGATTACCGTGACAAACCAAAGGTGAATACAAACAGTTTTATATAGCGATAGATTGAATTCTATGACAGTGGCATTCGTTAAAAAGCGTTTTTACTTACCGAAAATGTTTATGTCACTTGTTTCAACGATGCAAAGTAAATACGTAACGTCGAAACGTTCAATAATTGTATTTGTTCATTCTCTCGTTTCATTCATTCGACAAAGTGTGCGTTGCCAATTCATGTTTTGCTCAGTACATTAATCTCGTCGTGCTTCCGGGAAATAACACGACTGTGCAGTTCCTACTATTGGAAAGAATTGTTAAACAGAGGAAAGTTGCTTATGCTACCTTGACGATAGATTTACATTTCCTCGTTTCCAAACATCGCTGAATCATTCAGAAATGTTTATACTTTATTCGATATGTTTTCCCGGCGAACGATTATTCTCTCCGTTTGTGCATGCGGCTGTTCACAAACTAGCACGGCTTATGCATATTGTATGCGCATTCGCGTATAGTATCACTAGCAGCAGGAGGATTTAGTTCGTCCCGAGTGCTTTAAACACACGTACAATCGAGTTTCCCGCGTTTCTTTGTTTCCTTATTTCATGTCCCTTGAAGACGACTCGGGTCCGATTTTACTACCTCTAACAATCCAGAAATCGGTTGCAAAGGACAAGACCTAACCTTCAAAAAAATGGTATATTTTCTTGTTGACAAAAACGAGTGGTCGATCGTTTAGTTAAATCGTAACATGGAACATGGATATAGGACGGTATCTCGGTCTCACGATCTCCGTTCGTTGAATTGGCTGGTCGACCGTTTCGCTAGCCGAGTCGTGAACGCAAAAATTCGATCTAAGCGTAAATTGCGTCACGCTTCATTCTGCACAAAGCTAACCGCGATGTAACGTCGAATCGATCGTTACAGTACGATAAGGGATTACAGTTAGCTTTTGTCGTAGTCGAGGACTTGACAGCGATCGCGCAGTAGTTGGTGATCGTCTTCTCGAACAAAGAAGTTCGTTCATTGTTGGGAACGGCGTACACTCGAGCGTTTCGAGTACATCGGAGGAGCACCGTGCACTCGTACCCTGAACGCCTCGTTAACATTCCACGTTAATCCGCCTTTGAAAATTCACACGAGTCAACTGGAATTAAAAAGTCGCAGAGTATTTGGAGCATCGAACAATTACGTTTCGAAAGATTCTCCGAAGCGTTAAGTTCTCGCGGTCCACGACATTCACGAACTTTCGTTGCAGTTAGTCCGCGTTGATTTTGTCAGTCACCATCGTCAAGTTGGTATAGTACAGTATTTCGCTACTTCAATATTTTAGCAGCAAACAACATACAATATACATATACAATATATATACATATACATATATAATATACATATACAATATATATACATATACATATATAATATACATATACAATATATAGAGAGTACAGTACATATACAGTATATATACATATACAATAACATTTGTACGTACATGGCTGGATATACAGTCTGGGATAAAAATGTAAGTGGACAGGTAGTGAAAATAAGTATCAACGAAGTTTCGTTACACACGCCTTGTTTATATAAAAATATAAATAATAATTACAGTTACTTACTAAATAGCCTATGTAGTATAAGGATTTACGTAATAATACTAGTACTAGTTTGGATTAAACTTCGTTGATACGTACTTCCACTGTGAACACCTGTCCTACTAATTTTTGTCTCCGACTGTATATACGCATTATATGTTACACCATATTCCACTATTACATATGAAGCGCAATGTCGACTCGACATAGGGCCGGATAGGATTAGGAAAGTATGGCGAATAGAAAGACGATATGGAAGATAAAAGCGAAAACAACGCCGCGTATTCCGTTTCCGCTGGGAGTCAGCCGAACCACCACGAACTTTTCCTGGATTTGGCTCACCGACGCCAACCTATTTATACCGCGTCAGTTGTAACTGCTTGCGATATACCCGCCTAACTCGGTTGAAAGTTCATCTAGCCACATCGAATATCTAGCGATATTGAATCGAAAGACCACGCGAGTCTCGTTGTTTCACTTTGCGTTTGACGGACCAGCGGCATCGCTGAAGGAGGAGTGGCTTGCAGGATGACACGATTAGGATTCGATAGGTTTAAATGAAGAAAAATTGGGCGAACGGAACGGGTGCAGGCATAGTCGGTGTACGAGTCAGCGTTGCGTGGGTGCCAAGCCGCGTACGCGTACGCGCCAGGTGTAAATAAAAGCGAACGCGTAACCCTCGCCTCGGTTAGCGAAGCGCGGCCGAGCGGAACGTTTTCTTTCGTCCCATTGTCAGCTGGTCGTCTCTTTTTTCTTCTTTCCCTTCTCTCCTCTTCTTTTTTTCTTCTTTTCTTTTACCCTGGTACTATGCACGCCCGACATTCTCGAACCCATTGGCCATTACCCTAAGAATCCTACTCGTCAACTCTAATGTTGACGCATGCTCCTCGACAACCGAGGAAAACTCGTGGATCTCACTTTCTATTCTCTTGGTGAATTCCTTTGTCCGAGCAATGCATACGCAAATCCCATGCGTGGCTTTAAACAAGAGAAGCGTCTCCGGCGCTAAATCGGTCTATTCGCATCTTCGCGATTAGCGTCGCCGAAATAGATTACGCACCTTGTAGTTATCGCGCATCGCGTGATAAGAGATCATATGGTTCGCAAAGAAGTACCGCCGAACGAATTATCTTGCGATCACCGAGTATGAGGTAAGGTCGGGAAGCAGTGCTGTCTCTGTGCGGCCAATTCAGCTCTGGTCGCTCGTACTCGGTGTATTTATATCTTTGGCTGCGATCAAAAGAGCTTCCTGCTGGTGTCACGGCGAATCGGGTAACCTCGTGAAACGCTTCGAACATGGAAGAATCTGGAGTCTATCGAAATTTAGTTGCATCAGTTCGCAATCGTTATTTTTCAGAAACGTTCTTCTTGCGCCATTTGCCGTGGAAAGCGCCTAGTTTATAGTTTACGGATAAAGGCGGATCGAAAGGTTGAAATCGTAGCGTCGTTAGAAACTCACGTCTGGAAGCGCTTGCTAATTGGCGTGATAATCTTGGCACATTCTCCAGTCTTCGTGCAAGAACGAAGATATCAGGCCATTCCGTCACGAAACCTATCCTTCCTCCATCTCGACCTCGTCCTCGTAGTTGTCGTAATCGTTATTAACGCAATGATAATTCCAACTTGCTCGTTACGCCTTCGAATCGCACCGTTTCATAGTCGAATTCAATTTCATTTGTTCGATAACCGATGGTAAACGTGGAATTGGCAATGTAGTCGGTCGCTGTCGACTCAAACGAGTTTCCTACGGGACGGTGCAAGGTTCGGCCATTCGAACGAATCGAGACTCGGGTACCGCGTTTCTACGTTCTGCGAAGATTTCTTCGGGATGGTCGGAAATGGGGGTAGGGTCAGCTATGAATTTGATGATTTATTCGCGTTGCTCGTGGCAAAGGGAGTCGAGGAAGAAAAAATACGATACCCATGACTGTGTTGGTGTATACAGAGATCCAGAGTTGGCTATTATAGCCGACTGGATAAATTACGACTGTGTGCATGCCAGTGACGTGCAGTCATCGGCCAACTCTCACCGCCAATATCCTCTAGCTTTCGACCCTATACTTACCGGATAATTGACGCGTTGTACAGCACTTATTAGGGGTGTAATAAGCCGAGCCTCCAACTGTTCGCATGCTCGTTGGTTTTAAACGGAATCTTAATTCGACGAGAGAATAAAATAACTTTGACATGGCTGCCGACTCAACGAGATAAAAATAATCGTTAATAATAATAAACTGGTATCGACTTCCTCTCCTTCGAACGGACTTGCTCTTAATTTTCCTTCGAAACGTAACGTATTATATAATTCCTTTGTACCACGGCACATTGCCGACCATTCATTTCCTAGTTGAAAAGCAATTAATTTAGCGGCGAACGATATAGCCTGTGGCTTCCAGTAGGATATGGTCGAATCGAGGGCAAGCATAATACCAGCGTATAAAGCCAATAAATATAACAGAAACGAGAAAAAAGTTGGAGATGCCGGGGATCGAACCCGGGCCTTTCACATGCAAAGCGAACGCTCTACCACTGAGCTACATCCCCTATCGAGAGGGGTTGCGAGATGGTCGTGAGAAGGGGTATGATACAGACTATACGAAGTTGGGAGTCATAGTACTCGCTTCCCGTACAAAATCATGTACGGTTTCATGACGCAATGATTTAATTAACGGCGCGTCTGGTTTCGCGATGCCTGGCTGTCAAACCGATAATTTAGATTTAGACGAAGGCTGCGGACCACCGCGTAAATCAGTTTCAACCACGTTCCAACCATTAATAACTTGATTGCGATTTAAACGCAAACCGTTCGAGCCGCATCGTTGCGAACCACAAATCTTGCAATTACGAAGCCACGTTGCGAATAATTTTGAAATTTCCTCGGAGAGAAGGGGGCGACATATGACAGGATGGGGAAACGCGCAGACGCGAACTGAATGAAATGCGCGCGAAAGAATTTCGGTTCATTAAGAACGTCCCAGTTTCCGTGGACAGGATATCGCAACTGTCCACGTAATCGATGCGTCGAATGCGTTGTTATCGAACGCATTAACATATCGGGTCGCTGGTTTTTCTGTGTTCGTTAGTCGTTGCGTATTTTCACGTGTTTCACCGTTTCCCACGCAGTTCAGCTACGATGATTCACCAAAGAGGCGTTTGTTCTTTCGTTTTTCTCCCTTCTAGCTTCTCCTTTCTCGCTACGGTGGTTACGATGGTTGCATGACAAACGGAAAAACATAGCGGTTGCCTCCGCGGAGGGATGCTTCGTACTTCGCGGAGGAGCTTTGGTATCCAACGGTGGTTCGTCCAATCGACGTCTACGAGTTGGCAAAGCAAATACGAAGACAGGCAGGATAACAAGCGAGCAACGAAACGTATAATAATTAATAGTCGTGATCCGGTGCCGCAGAAACGGGCTTATCTATGTCGTAATTCCTTCTTGAAAAATCTGAGCGAATCGTGGCTGTACGATGTCTGCTCGTTCTCGCATAATGCGGCATTGATGCTTCCTCGTTATCACGTTGCACGAGAATGGAACAGCAACGAGTAACGCCGAGTATCGTTGCCAAGGAATCTGCCGCGATGATTCCAAGGAGTGTGTCCCATTGGTTGGCAGTGCCTTCTTCCATTCTTTCGAACGCGATCCTCGGATCATCGGTTCCAACATCGTCCGTCCTCCTTGATTTTCCTCTTTCTTTCTCTTTTTTCGTGTTCCTCACCGTGACGACTTCGTTCGCAATTACCCTTGGTACGACACGGAGCGTTTAACATTCTGCCCTACCAGGTTTCTTTATCTTCGTTCGCGAAAGGCACGCTGTCCGTTCCACTTTCCATCCGTTAGCGGCTATTCGTCGGTTACGTGTAAAATATCCTTAACATCCGCTCCTCGTAGAAAGAATTCGAAACGAATGCGGGAAAATACGCGGCAGGTCGCGGTTCGTCATAGCGATCCTTTTCTTGAAGAATTCAAGTTTGGATTGCGTGGAAATGCTAATAGCACAAAACAGGTCACGATTATATCGATAGCCGTTGGCGCTTTTGATCGCGAAACAGCTCGCTGGCATAACGGCCGATTCAACGCGATGCATTCGTTCGAAATATCCTCGATCATCGGTCGGAATCGACAATGTAACCTGCGACGTTGATCGGTGCGTAACGTTCGCCCACGGTGCACAGCTCGTGCATCGACATATGGCACCGCACGTGCGACCAAACAACCGGTCTTCTCGGTCGAACAATTTCCGAGCTGCTGCTCGATTCCATTATTTCTTCCGACGCGGTGAATCGTCCAACGATCGTTCTTTTCGTTCCAAGACCATAGTACACGCAACTTTTCCAATGCGAACTTTTGCGAAATTCCCGTATTACTTTACATCCTCGATTTTCAAGCGGCGTATCGTGCCGCCAAAATTTTTGAAACATGCAATACCCGATTATGTACTTAGGGGCACTGATCCCTTTTCTTTAGATTGTCAAGTAAAAGCAACGATAGTCATTCGGTGTGAATGTCGTATCCCGAACCAAATATGTATAATATATTTTTTAGTGCTTCGTAGAATTTTAGTAATTAGATTATGTGCGTTATGAGATGAAAAAGGTTGCAGATAGCTGCACTGCTTCGACGACGCGGAAAGGACCCTCGACGCCGTATTTACGAGCAAATGATCGCACGCGTCTTCGCAACGTGACTAATTGTGGCTACCCTGCAGAACGACACACGTGCAGTCTCGTGCGCTTTCATTGCCGATTGTCTGCGCGCGAACCTAACTGTCGAAATCGGATCTCGATTAATCATCGACCGAACCAATTACGGCACACGCTGAAGTGGAACGAATTCATCGAGGAACCGGCATCTTTTACTGGTTTTCGAGACCTCCGCTTACTAACGCGAAGACGATTCCTTTATTTCGAATTTTCTTTTCCTTTTCTTTCCGTGTGTAAAGAGAGCGGAAAATGTCTCGCGTATTTGGTAGAATCGGTATCGTTGATCGCCGGAAGGAACCGAAGCGCAAAGGGGTTTGGCGCCAGCTGTGCCTCAACCCTTTGCGGATCCGTACGTTCGTTAATTGGTTAACCTCTAATTGAGCGCACGATGAACAGAACGGTGCAACGTAAGAAGAGAGGGCAGCCTTAGAAGCGTAGATGAGAACTAATTAGCTACCGGTCGGCTCGACTGACCGATTGACGCCTTTGCTCCTTCCTGCCTTTCACTTCTTTTGTTCCTCTTCATCGGGCAAAAACGGTTAAACATTCCACCCCTTCGTTGACCTTAGTCGTATCGTTTAAACAGAAATCGATACGTCGATCTTAAATGGCATCGCCGTGTATTATTTACTCATTCGTTCATTTATTTACGGGATAAATTGTTTAATACAAAAATATATAACGTATGGGAAAGGTATACGTATATATATCCAAAAAAAAGGAGAGGAAAAGACACGGTATATATAGAAATTTAAGCACGAGCTAAGAATAAATGATTATGGTATACGCCCTAAGGTGTATCGAACCATCATATTTGGCAGCAAGTCCTGAAAATTATCTGCAGGTAGAAAAACCTCCTCTCCTTGTGCAGCGAGAATCGTACGTCGGATGTAGGAAATCTAATAAAAAGTAACTCGTCAAAGGTCATTTCGAAGACCGCGCGAAAGAAGAAAGGTAACGGTTCGTCCTTCTTGTCGTAGGATTTTTTTCTCGCGTTTGTGAACGCGGTTCCGCGTGATAGGAACTCGAGTCATCCTCGCGTTCGCTGAACATCGGAGATTCTTTTCGAGCCATTCGATGACTCGAAGGAAAACGCGTTTTCCTTTTGTTAACGCGTAACCGGCTGTACGCGATCCTGTTAGGCAAGCAATGCGTCACCATGGACACACCGTTGACTCACGATCTGAGCCGATAGATACACGGAATTAGCCCTGGATTCCGGCGTTTGATTCCGTTCTTAATAAGAAAACCGGAGATTAACTGCGTCGATTCGCAGGCGTCGTAACTACAACCGAACTGTCGATCGGTCGATCTTCCTTGGGAGTCTGGGCTTGTCGCTTCCTGATTTTATTGCCTCCCGCTACATTCGTCACACCGATTCGAACATTTCCTTTCACTCGCGATACCATCGCCAGATTCTTTATAGGTTGCGCTTCATGGGAAGTTGCCGCGTGGAGAAGAATGCGTCGAAATTGGTCCGGTAAAAGCAGGGCAATGAAAGGCATCATCGAGTCGAGCGGAGTCGGGTCGAGATGAGAACGATACGGTATGCGTTCGCGGATGGAACGATCGTAGAAGATCCACCGAAGATCCACGAGGTCGATGACGTCAGGAGCTTGACGGGATCAATCGGAGAGTCAAGTCGCGATAATTGCGACAATCGTCGGGATGCTCCCCAACGAGACGCTTAATTCCGCTCCCTCGTTCGTCGCAACTCTCTTTCTCCGCGTGACGCTTTCGCCGTTCAATTTACGGCCCCTCGCGCTATTTACTTAACTTCGAAGATTGCCGATCGTTAATTGTCGCTCCAAACGTACTGCCTACAATTTCCCCCGACGACCGAACGTCTGCGTTTCGTAACTTGTCCGAAGGAAAAATCTATCCATCGATACACGATTTCGAGGAAATGAATCATGGATTATTTTCAAGATGGAGAAAACAGCGTTTGAAACTGGAAAACGGTGCGAAGCAACGAAGGGACGGTCGATCGTCGCGACGAAATATATACGGCTATAGCGAAAAGAAAGTTTACACTAGATACTTTTCATTGGTATTAGTAAAAATCGCCTGTTTACACATATTCCAATATCGTGTTTATTCGTTGCCCTTGTAAAATAGAATTCAGTGTTCTAAAATTATATGCTTTAATGACAATTGGTCGCGATACCGACGCAGTTCAACGATCGTAAGGAGGTTTCCCTATCCACATTCGATAAACGAAAAATTCGATGGACAAGTCGTGGTCAGCTGGTTTCCCCAAGCGAGCTATCCGGTGGAAAAAATGGAGCAGCGCGCGACGCGGTGCTCATCGAGGACACGATAATTGGCGAACGCAGGGTCAACACGACCCACGAAACATTTCATTAACTCTGGACACGGCGTCCTTTCGTAGAGAGTACGAACTGTCACGAATCGATCAACCTACTCGTCGAAACCAAACGAGTAAATCAGTTAATATTATTCATGATAGGACGACGCGCGTGATCGAACTTGGAGATCGAAAGTCCATCGTATATCGACTCGCTGATATCGTCCAAAGCTGCACCCTCGCTGAAGCAACAATGAGGAACTTTCCGTTACCTCTATGTTTGTTGAAACTGTTGCTGGTTGTGCAACGTTTCGCGTTCCATGTTCCTTCATGTATCTGTTGCCAGTAAAAAAGTTGTTGCTTGTTACCTGTTTCCGTCCGGAGCGGCAAAGATGAAACGAAAATAAAAAAGCACGCAGCAACAGATTACGACAGAAATGAACGTCCCTGAAAATCGAAACAAAACCCAAATATTCCTCTGATTGCGTTGCTTCGGTGTGGACAAAACGTTTCCACAAGTTGATATTTATTGGGCATTACATATTTCGAATATGCAGCAACAATAGGCAACAAAAAGTTCTTCGTTGTTGCTTCAATGAAGACGCAGGTTAACAGTATTTGTCTTTTTTTCCCTATGCAGATGGAGAACCAAGGTTTCGAGGAGGAGCACCAGCAGCCAAAAAGCGAAGAAACGCCGATATCTTCGCGAGAGTTTCGCCATGATTCGCATACGTTCTCGTTCGATACGATTGGCAACGAGCTATCGCCCGATGACCCGGTGTCGAACGCGGATGGCCACGTGTACGAGGACATTCTGCCCGGTGTAGAGGATCCCTCGAAGCATTCCGGAGTTATGATCGGCCAAGATCAAGCTCTTCGGCGACCTTTGAACGCCATCGAATACGTTTGCAAAAGCGCTACGACGAGATCATTGGATAGAGAAGAGATCGCTGGAACGTTCCGTCGTAATTTAACGTTACCGTTTCGACGTGGCACCGGGTTGGATTCTTCCCTCGGTAGTTGCTCCATTCGTGGGACGAGTGGAAAGAGAATCGACGGTCGCCGTGAGGATACGGAAGTTGCGACGAGGAATGCCGATATCGTCGCCTTCACCGACGACGCTTTCTCGTCTCGAGCGCAGTCTATCACGCTCCAATCCGAATGCAGACCCAGTAAAAAGCGCAGGAAGAAGGATTGCAAGCATTGTCGAAACAAAGCTGCCGCGTCTAGCAATGACCAACACCACCAAGTCGCTGACAAAGAGAGCGAAACGATTCTGAGAAAAGACAGAAACAACGAGCAACAGCAGCGTCTGCAAATATCGGGTTCGAAAGATTCGCAAACTATCCTCGATCCACGCAATTTCACCATGCTACCTGTGTGCTGCCCGAACAGGAAGCCGGACGAGTTCGCGATGCCGGCTACCAATTCACCCTCGGTATTCACGATTTCTGAGAAAGTCGGCGGATCCCCAGCGAGCACGGTGAAGCTGATCAGAAACGAGCGAAGCGGTTGCGCGAATCTCGTCGATTTGGCGGAGATCAACGAGGACAACGCTTTGATCGGCTTGGCAAAGAACCGGCCGGGTATGAGAGTGAACTCCATATATTCGCAGGATCGTTGGTACACCAAGGGGGCGTCGATGCTTTTCACTGACACCAAGGAACACGGTTCGTTTCAGGTGAGTGTCGTTCGAAACCATTTGAGTCGTTCATTAATTGAGCCAAATTAATTAACTCCACGGAATAAGAAGTGGAGAAAATTACAGTGGCTACAATAAATATTTGCACAATATTGTATTAATTATAACATTTATGTGCTACTTAATTAGATCCAAATGTATCAAATTTCGTATCATTTATTAACTTTACTACTACTACTACTACAAGAATTTAATACGACGAGTACCTAATAAAATGACGTTCCAGCGGAAAATTAGGGAGATATTTTTTGTAGGCACTGCACATAAGATAAGTTTTGGTAGTAAAATTTAAAATATTTAAGAAAGGTGGAGTTATATATAACCACTTCGGTCTACAAACCACTCACTTGCCAACGCCTTGGATATTAATCTTTGGAAATCTACATACTCGCGCCCCCAGATTATGGGAGTTTTAAACTTATTTCGATTAATGCGAGATATCGATTTCGTTTACGCGCGCGAATAAGTTGAGCACCATTGCCAGCAGTACGGGATTAGGTTGAGAACTATTGCCTCGATGCGTGGCTTGAAATTCGACTGGCCGCTAGATGGCGACGAGAAGTAGGAGTTTCTCGCTTGCGATCTCGATCGTTAGTTGGGATAAATCGGGACTTGAAGCAAAGGAAAGCATACTTACCTGGCGCAGAGGTTACCGTGATCAAGAAGGCGGTTCCTCCAGGGCGAGGCTTTTCCATTGCACTACGGTTAGGCTGACCCTTGCGAATACCCCTAATGTGGGTATCTCGGGCGTATAATTTTTGATAGTCGGGACTGCGTTCGCGCTGTCCCGGTCATATAACATTTGAGAAACTCAATAAATCCCTTTTTAAGAATTGCTTTTTAGAATACATTTTAGAATTCTCTTTTGAAAAAGATATCTAGTGTATAATTGTAGTAGTAGTCAAATAAACAATAAATTTTCCCTCTGAGAAGAACTTTTTCTCTGCTTTTTTACACGTTATGTAAAACGGTTTTCACGAATCACAGGTGACTTTGTTTAGCAACTCATATATCGCTGTATCATTTGGTAGAGATTTATATCTAGAAATGAGAGAAGTAGTACCAAGCAGACATAAGTTTCATAACCCAATATAAATATGTATTTATTAATTCTGCGTAACAAATGAGCGAAAACGATTCTCCTTCTCGACGATTCTTATTGTTAATGCTGTTTCTCAACTGTAAGATTAATTCGTTAGTTCATTAACGTTAAAAACAGAGATCGTAATTATGTAAATACACCTGTTACTTATATACTTATTGCACGTAAACCTTACCTCCATCCGGACATGTTTAGTACATGGATACCCGTGCACTATCTCATGTGTATTTCAATACGCGTGTATTAACGTATCTGTATTTTAATTCATGTGATTTTTAGTACATAGATATTTAAGAAATCTGAAAGATTTCGAGTACTTCAATATATTTACTGAAATAATATGGGGAAAAATCCCAAGGGTCAAAATACGGATACATTAATACACGTGCATTTAGATACGCCTGTATTTAAACAACATATACGAAACAATGCACGGGTACCCATGTACTGAAAGATACGCAGGTTGAGGTACGGGAAATAACGGGTCGAAAGGAAAGAAAAAGGGGAGAGAAGACTTTGCACACAACGAATTTCTATCTGTCGACGAGCGTCGATGATTGTTCACGGCTAAAATGCGAAGCGCATTTTGAATCTTTCGTTCGTTATTCCCTTCACATCATATCGGAGCCGTGAGTCATCCATGTGCGTAATTTGAAACCGAAACAGAATGAAAAATTGCGCGATTCACCATGGTCGAACGAAGCTCGGCTTTGATCGCACGATCGGTAAAGTCTTTTGACCATTTCATTTGTATTCTAAACAGAGAAGCCACGCCATTGATGAAGGAAGTATCCTTCGTTGTTTCACGATATATCTATATATAGTTTGCAATCTCATGATTCGCTTTCGTCATTTCTTTTCGCGTCCTTGCCCCGTGTTTCAAAGGAAAAAAACCGTAATCTCGGTGTGACGCGTACGATTGCAACGTTAAATTGAAAAAAACACGCAGCGATTAGCTATTGCTCGATGCATATGTAGCTATCGAAAGGATTGGCAGACGCGGATCGCGTCGTATAAATAACTGGGAAATTTGACCTGTCGATGATCGCTTCCTCGACGAGACGAGAGTTCATTTTGCTTTCGGAGCGTCTGGCGCTTGTCCGCCCTAAACGAACAAAACGGAACGGAAGTGGAAAACGTCTATCTATAGCCAGACGCGATGATCGTTGGCCGGCAGGCAGCGTGTCGCTGCGTGGTGTACAAGTGGCGAGTCTTCCGTAAGCGTACGGGCAAAGGAAATCGACGCGACACGACACCTTCTCTCTCATCGAACGTTGCGCTTCGAATCAACACGATATACGATCGAAGGATCGAGCATCGATCGCGGTGATTTTACCGGTGCTTGGAAAGAAAGCGGAATAAGGGTCGCGTTTAACGTAGACCAGTATCGAGGACGGTAATCAGTTGGACGCGGACCACTGCCTCGGAAGGCACGACATCCGCTTACGCTCCCTATTCTTAAACAGCCGACGTAATTCGCGACTCTTCGGTTTTGCCTCTATAAAAAAAAAAGATATAACACATAATATTGCAGATGTGATTTGGTAGCGTCACGGTTATATTTAACGCGTCGAAGGTTGGCAAGGTAGAAAATGATACCCGTTCGAGAAAAACTGCTTCGAGTTAACGCGCGCGAGTGACTGTTGATTTTGTTGCGAAAAAATTCACTATAATCGGTATCTAGATTTTCTGCCGCGCCTTCATTTGCTCTTGGGAAGCTCACATACTATTGGAAAATAGATAAGCTATTATCAAATGTATATCTAGCGAGGAGAACCGCGTGACCGGTTCGAAGAGAATGCAGTACCGATGGCTGAATTTGAGGTAAATCGCGAGCAACTTTATCTGGAAGACTTCGTAGCCAATGCACACGATCGATAAATATCGAACGATTCGATCTTACTTTTCCAGAGGGCCTACTCCCTCCCAGTGCGAACGCAAACCCCGTCTTCCCAAAATCGCATCAACCTGCGACGAAGTGTCAGAGGAGAACCACCCCCGCATCCGGCCAGACTTCGGAAGCACAGACACGGCTGGACTCTGCATCTGGCGCATCCTCTCGAGGCTTCCGGGTGTACCAGGCCCCTCGTTCTTCTGCTGATCGCGTTGCTGCTACTTTTAGGAATAGGTGCTGTTGCTCTGTACATCGCGTTTGGTGAGTGGTACGCGATACTTACATGATATCCGTCATGTTAAAAGATCGGATACAGACGAGCGTCTCTTTGATGCCGCGTTATATATCTTTCTTCGTTTCCCTAATTAAAAACAACAAAGACAGACATACGACGCAACAGAAAGCAAGGTGAAAATATCGCAATCGTCTGTACCCGGTTCAACGAAACATGAAACGTTGAAACGCACGAACGATCGCGTTTACAGTGAACCGACGGAGACAAGCGACTATCACTCGGCATCGAGATTTTATTTCACCGAGGAAATAGATCGTAGCGATCGGATGAATTCAGCCACTGAAATAAGCGCTCGCGAGACATTTAGCGAGCACGTTATTATGCTCGATTATTATAAACCAACGATCGAGCCGAGACGCTACAGCAGTAGATTATATACGTTTATATCTCGACTAAACGGATATTTTTAGTCGACAAGCGTCGATGTGAGATTCGCTCGTTCTTCGGCCGTGGTCGTTGACAATCCATTAAAAAGCTCTCGTTCGTTTTTGCTTCTTCCTTTTAATCGTCGTATCAGCCATAATCGTGGTAACGCAAAAACTGATTTTTAGCAGAACCCGAGAAGCTGCAAATCATCCAACAGTACCTAAAGTCGTCGACGAACGATTCATCGTCGGACAACGACGTGTTGGCCGCGGGAACGTTTCTACGTCGATCGAACAGCGAACAAGAACAGAACGACGCGTCGGCCGTGTCATCGACGACACCGATGCAGCCCTCGGCCACTAGCACCCTCGCTGCAAGTATTCTTTTAAATGGTGGCTCGTCATTTCCGGAGAGTCGCGCTCCGCTAACGTCGGAAGCGGAAACGGAAGCTACGAGCCCGTCCAGCCTCAACTCTACCAGATACTGCGACGACTGTCTGCCAGAGGAGGTTTGCGTTGCTCTCGTCGACGAGGAAGCACCGACTTGCAGAATCCCTCTCGATCCCAAAGATCCAACCGGATGTGCCGGCTTTTGTCTCATCAACAAACAAAAGTGTCATCGTCTTGATGTCGACGCGTTTAGGTAGGTAAATTGTTCTAACATCTATTTAATCGCGTTGTTCGTGCGCGTTTTTCTTTGCGTAGACCTACATACGTATTCTTTCAAAATTCGTCACGTCTCGATTTTAATAGGTGCGTCGAGATGGAGCATTACTGTCTGGATGACGAGTGGACCTGCCTAAACACGCTGTGCATCCCTCTCGAGAAGCACTGCGACGGGCATATGAATTGTTACGACCATTCTGACGAGCACAATTGCGGTACGTATACGCATATAGCATATAACATTAGCCCAGTTTTCCGCGACTTAGGACGTTCCTTCTGTTATCGGCTTTACCCGGGGCTTTGTCATAGTTTGCAAGGCTTCAGTTTATCCGTTTGTCGCGATATGGAATAATCTAGCGGCGGTAAAAAAGCGACGCGCGTTGCACGCTCGATAATTTTGAAGGAGCGTGAGCTGATCGAGTATAAGTATTTAGACGATGCGTTCTCGTTAGGCAAACGGCGCGTTGCGTATGAGAAGATCGCGAACGATAAAACGCCTGGTACGTTTCTTGTTACAGACTGCGATCTGGAGACGCATTTTCAGTGCGGTAACGAGACTTCCTGCCTTCCACTGGAAAAGAGATGCGACGGCAAGATAGATTGCTGGGACGCGGCCGACGAGATTAATTGCACCTTAGGTAAGATATGCGCAACTGCTCGTTGCGGTCACAAGGAGCGTACACCGCTGGTTCGCGAATTATCGACTCGTCGATATAATTACCAACGTATATACATATTCTTTTCCATGTGACTCGTCATGGATAATCCTAGGATAATTCCCCTTGAGATTTTCTTACAAAGATAGTTCGTTGCTGGTTGAATTATTCGCGCACTTTCGGCTAACATGATTCCCCTATTCCTCCCCTTTTCTGTTACTATCGTTTCCTTTTTTCTTTTTGGGTTAAGGTCATTTTCAACTTCTTTTTTTCTGTTCTTCTTCGTAGGTCTTAATCTCGGTGGGTGTGAGTACATACTCGTTTATTTGATACGCATTCGATTTCCGCATGCGATACACAATTACCGCTAAATGCACCGCATGCTCTTTCACGCACACGCATAAGCACTACGATCCCTTTCTCATGGTACATACCACATACACAGCCTGCTTTTCACTATGGCAGAGCTTTCGAACGACATAAATTGAAATGTCGCCGCGTTTAATCGCTATACCTTGATGCGCTTCTAAAAGAATGGAAAATCGCATACGACGCTTGCTTCATTAGCACCACGGTCGCGTAATACGTCCGCAACAACGTTTCTTTTGATGCCAGCGTGTCCATCGGAAAACGAGTTCACGTGCAGCAACGGCCAGTGCATATTGAGAGCTCGCTTCTGCGATAGCCTGCCAGACTGCCTCGATGGATCTGACGAACCTCACGGGTGCCAAGGACGGTGCAATAAGCACGAATTTACGTGCCAGTAAGTTGATGATAATGTATCTGTATTCCGTTCAATGTGTGGAGTCAGTAGAGGTAAAGAGAACATCTGTGTGCTAAGCACGCGTTGAATGCAACGGATTCCAAATGTTTACCATTCAGAAGTCTAGGATTTACGTGAATAATTGTTAGAGCCTCCTTTGATCTCTCGGGTATGACATGCGAAATGACTGTGCACCGAAAGGCCGAACGAAGCTCGATTTCAAAAATGGTTAAATACATAAGGAACAATGAATCGATATCTTTTTCTCTAGTATCTAAAGGTTTCGAATACAATCCCTACCCTTATTGCCTCGACTCATTAAACGGAGTATATAAATGCCTGACGTTATAATATTATATTATTGTCTGTGTCACGCAACAATGGAATTGGCTTTCACGCAGAAACAATAGATGCATTACGAAGGGAATGAAGTGCAACGGGATCGACGATTGCGGCGATGGGACCGACGAGAGGCACTGTAAGGATCGATTCTCTTAACTTTACGTTTGCGTCTGTTGACCTTCTCTCATCGCACTTACATGTCACGTTACAGTATTTTTATTACGAATTAATGTAATTAAATGTTGTACATAACTGTGCTGTATAGACATACAGTGGTACGGAATAAACAATTTATAAATAGAATACTTAATACCAGAGTGTAATTAGTAAACGATATACTTTATTATTGTATCATAGGACAGATTACAAATATTGATTTTTGCTGTAGCTGATCTATCTTGTATGTTACTCCGACAGAACATTGTTTCCAAGTATTATGGATAAAGTATATTTCCTTAAATAAGATATACTAGTAGGTAGGAGATCTTTGCATTTGAATGCATTTCTCTATTCATGAGTTGTGTTTATACACACATTAAAATTATATATATATAGGTATATTTTTGTATGTGACTGTAACGTTTATATAAAGTCTTATGCATAGAGATATATTTCTTATATATATAAATTATATATATAAGAAATATATATATGACATATATGATCTTATAGATTGTTATATACATATATAGATATATAGTACGCACATCCCAATATTGCTTTCATCAAATTCATCGATTTCAAACACATGATTCCTTTGTTCCTTTGACCTTTCGTCTATCGAATCAATTTAGAGAAATTCATCTGGTTCTCTTGGTGCATCGAGATCACGATAATGAATCACTGGTCGGAAGTCTCCTCCGCCGCCACTGTAACGTTTAATAAAAATTAATAGATTCTACTCTCAACAAAGTATTCGTTCCTTGCGATGCACTAAAGCTACGCGTAAATGTAGATCCTAAAATAATTAACGAGACAGCACACGACGACGTACGACCAACTGGACATAGGATTCGAACGGAAATGGGATATAAAATAAAAGCACACGTAAATACAAACAAATACTTTTATTTGCAACTCGTCGGCTTATAAAAGTACAGCATCTGCCGATTCTGTTTCTTTTTTTGTAAAGGAACATAAAGTAAAAGAATTTTTTGTACTAAGGTATACGGCATAATTATATTTTCTTTGTTTATGTACACGAATGGTTTAAGTTATCGCGTATCGAGAAAGCAAGAAGTGTGCTGATTTTGTAACACATTGCTTTAATTGGACGGTTCGCTCGATACTAAATATGTACTCTGTGTTACATAATCCAGATATAGATCTGCTAGCACGAAAGTCTGATATCGTTCAGAATTTTTCTCATTGCTTTTACTTCCGTATAAAAAAATTCGAATGGTGCTTGATAAAACTTAAAACATATCCATGTCTAGCTGGTCCAAATCATTATAACTAATAAGAGGCCTCGAAGTTGAATCCGGCGCAGCCCTGTAAAACAGCGTATCACCACGTTCAATATGGCGAAAAAGAATTTACGAAAACGACAACTTGATCGATTTTTCAAACAAGTCATTTACTCAAGTACCTAGAAGTTTTACTGCGTTCCATCGTACTACAGGTTGTTTATACAAAGCTAGCGAATTGCGAGAAATTAAAACAAAAACATCTTACCGTCCTCGATTAAAACCACCACGATTGGAACGCGGCATTCCGAACCCTCCACCGAATCCTGCTCCGTAACTTGATCCATATCCTCCCCTGCTGCTACCGTAACCAGCTCCATAACTTCCAAATCTTCACGATTAAATTAGCGGAAATTAGTATAAGAATCATGTGTTATGATGAATTTGAATGTGAAAGAGAAGTACTGTTCTAGCAAAATGATTTAAGCATATTTAACACTTACGTGCTACATCCATATGGAGTAAATCCTTCGCGTAAGCTCTCTCTCGGAGGTGCTTTATTTCCCGGGTGTTCGGGAAGTTGTGGTCTTTTTGGATCTCTTAAGTAGTTATTAAAATATTCTGCTTCCGCTTTTACTTCTGCTACCTTTTCTGCATGTTTATTAAAAATATGTTTCCGAATAAAATCTGGTCCTTTGAACTTTTTCCCACTAAGTGGACACAGCCATTTATCTTTTGATAGTTCTTGTGTATTGGCTTGAACGAACTTTTCGACTTCACTAATATCAAATATTAAAGAAATAATAGAGACAAAAGAGTTATCTAACAAATTTTTTCAACATATTTTAAAAGAAACAAAAGAGGAAAGGATACGCTTCAGCATTTTTAGCACCCAGCTTATCGAACTCCTCTTGAGACAGCGTTGCAATTGGTTGCAAGAATGCTGCCATCTTGCTTTCAAAATTGCGACAGTATTCTGATAATTCGGTGCTAGTAACTTTAGCGGTAGGAGGAGATCCTCTAACGTGCATGATTCCACACCTATTTGGCATTTCGTCTTCGTTCGGATATTCACAGTGATTATAATAATCAACCGAATGAACTACTCGCAAATAAAGGATCAATCTATCCAAGACCTAAAAAAAAAAAAAAAAGAAAAAAAGAAGAAAAGAAGAGAGAAGAGTACATCTCCATATCATAATAAACGAATCTTTTTATACAGCTGATACTTAATACCTTGATCAATGTCGGATCTCTTTCAATTGGACCGTCCCCATCACCTCCCAATTGACCCTCTTCTTTGTCACCAGACATTCCTAATAATTCCTCTTCTTCGGCTGATGCCTCTTCTATCAGATAGTCGGTTATGTTCTTCAATACTGGATTTTTAGATGACAATCCAAATGCCTGTAGGAACATACGTCATGATTTTTCAATAACGTCATTATAAGCACTAATTGAATGTGTAAATTAATTGGCCTTACAGCTTGCTCAACTTCATGTACATTTTGAATACTTTTATTTTCTTTGTTGTCATCATCCTGTTTAACTGTATTATCATCTCTTTTTTCTTCATTCCACAAACCAACCCTGCTGTCCAAATTATGCACAATTTTAGCACTCAATTTGATATCATGCCTAACTATTTGTTTATGGGATGTTAAACCATTTACTGTGCGTATGCGACGCGAAAGGTCTCGGTTTACTATAGCTCCAAGTTCGCAGTCCCGTAACTGTAGAAATTATTCCATGTTGTTTCAATATTTTAATTTTTTTCCTTTATTCGCACACGTGTATTTAAATTATTTATCAACATACCCGAATATTGTTTAAGCTCCAACATATCTCTTTTATGTTTACTTGTCTTTCAAAAGACACCCAACCTCTTCTAAACCATCTTCTTTCTGGTTGAGGATCTGCTATGGCAACTCGCAAAAATCCAGGAAAGCGTTTGCACATCTATTTATACAGATTATTCATAAATTTATCTAAAAAAATGTAACCTACAATATATACGACATATATTTATAACTAACCGCTTCAACTTCTGCCTTTGTTATCGTAGGTGCTAAATTACGGAGGAAGATACTGCTGGTTTTGTGCAAAGCTCTAGGTTCTTTTTCTTTATCTTCACTGGCTAGGTCGATTACCGCTTCTGGTTCCATAGCAGACTTTTTAGCTTCTGGCAAAGGTTCACTGTCTGTTTTAGCATCTCTATCACCTTCTTTATTATCCTGTGCATCAGTGTTTTCATTACTGACATCCATTTTTTCAGTTATATCTGGAACAAATTAAATTAAAGAGTAATGTACAATTTTTAAATAAGTATAACATTGAAACTTACGAGGATCTGCTTTCGGTGTATCGGGTTTGTTACTATCGCTACCAGAGGAACTACTACTGCTGCTACTGCTGCTACTACTGCTGTTACTATCAGTTCGTTTTCTCTTTTTGATATTAATTTCCTCTTGTTTGCCTACACAAAAGTAAAAAGGAAGTGGAGATAATAGAAAAATTGTAAGTATTATTTTTTATTTAATAAACAAAATCAAATACTTGTGCTATCCGCACTATCATCCTTTTTTGTTTCTTCTATATTTTCCTCTGACTTTTCAACTTCCTCTATCGAAATTTCATCATTTTCTGCGCTTTTAACCTCAGAGTCCACACTTTGGCCATTTTTTAAATTTTTTTCAGTTTTCGAAGCTTCATCAACTTTATTCGTATCACTGTAAAGTGTACAATAACGATTAATCCTTTAAACCTTCCCCTATCCTTCTTTTAACAAATACCAATCCAAACCTATTATCGCCTTTTTTCTCAGCTCCAATTTTGTTCTTCACGTCTTCTTTATCTTTGATCGTATCTTTAGTTATAATCATATTTGTTGGCTTTATGTCTAAAACTTGTAAATCTTCTTCTGTACCACCTTCTAATTTAATAACTACAGCATCTAGCAGATGCAGCAAAGCATCAGCTTGATCGGCATCCACAGAAACTTTATCTATTTCTTTCATTTCTAGCATTTCCAGGAAGACTTCGACACGTTTCTGCCAGGAAAGATGGTAAGAATAGTAGGTTCAATCGATTCCTTAGGGAAAATATTTTTAAATCGATAATTTATACCTTAAGAGCTGCCACCTGTTCTTCCTTTCTCTTCACTGATTCTTCTGGATGATACTTTATTTTGAACCTGGTAAATTGGTAGAAAAATATGGTGTTTCAATCAATTTTGAAATAAATTTCTTGTAAATTAAAGCAAACAGACGTACAATTTGTGGATTTATCATTTATGTATATTCAAAAGAAAGTGCATTAGAATTAAGATAGTAGTTAGTTCTACTAAGTCCTCAATATAATTTTATACTGAAAATATTCATGTTCGTATAAGCACAGAGCGTGCTTTTAATCGATCATAAACATATTTACGTAATCGTAATAAATTTGTCGCAATAGGTGATGAATAAGATATAGCAGTAATTGTTACGTTTCCCATCCATATCTAGAGCGAATCATTCCTTGTGACTAAATATTATTATATCCTTTTCCTCGAGACGATTATTTATAAATTATCAGTTTTACTGTCAACATTGTCAGTTACAGAATGAAGCCTCACCTGTAGAGTCTGATATTTTTACTCGCATTCAGTTTTCTTGTCGACTCAGAGGTCTATTGTAACAATAGCATATCTTTTGAATGTCAGAAATAATTAAACGGGTTTAGAACGCGGCCTATCGCGAGCATGTTTGGGCTTTGCGCGCCCAGCTCGCATCTTTGTTTAACTACCTAATAGACACCTCAATTCTTCTGCGATGCGCGAAACGCGAAATTCATAAAATATCGTACGTAAAAATAAACGAGCGAGGTGACCTGTGCCCAAGACATAAGGCGTTGCTGGCTGTACACTGTAGGGATAGACAGAGCTGGTCATATTGCTTGCAATTACCGATAAAATTGTGTCTGCAATTTAGCAAAAATTATAAAGCTACTACACCCTAACGCTCTTCTGTTCAACGTACGTATGCACTCTAGGCATACATACCCGAACAGATAGTCTAATAATTTCATTAGGATTAAAAGATTACTTTCTACAGTGGGCATAACTTTCATGCAACAACGTGGATCTTGACGTCTTGTGGAAACATTGATTGCAAGATTATTGTTTTAACAGTAATAACAATTAAGCCACTGTAGAAATTAATTATTTTTATATCCACATTTAAGTACGACTGAGCTTCACAATATACATATAAGGAATAATTTCGAGACCATTATTAGCGAATTAAAAAATGAAATATACCATTCCTCGTCCTTGTGTGCAACGAAGAATTCATTCAATTGTTGTCTCCTGAATTCCAATTTATATTCGTTATATCGTTTAATAGCTTCCTCGTCTGTAATCGAGTCTTCTTGAGTTCCAAGAAACGCTTTGAAAGACATCATCGGTGGTTGAGTTTCAACATTGGAATTGCTGAAGTTACCAGCTACCTCTCGACTGCACAAAACATGAAACCACTTACAATTAGTCAAGAAATTTTAAACATTTAAACGCTACCTTAATCGGGCCAACAGTCTTGGAGTGAATCGACTCCTTTTTTGCATACTTATAATACAACCTCTTTTTTTCATGACAATGCTGTTTATAAACCAAGAACAAATTCATAAAGAAAAGAAAAGGGAGAGAAAAAAGAAAATCTGCATTAAAAATAACATAAGAAACACAAACCTGTTACTGTTACTGTGGTTTCCATAGTGATGATTGCCATGGTGAGGAGGTGGATAATGGTCTGGTCCCCAGGAAGTTGCACCCCCTCCTCCACCTCCGTAATAATCATGTCCATATCTTGGACGATCGTCCCAATCTGTTCTCATTCTTTTCATAGGTGGTGCCATCTCCTGTGATCTGCCAGGACTATATCTATCGCGTCCACCACCTCCACCTCCACGGTATTCTCTGTAATCTGGACGTTGTCTAGGTCGACTGGACCATTCTCTGGAATAATGACTATCGTTAAAACTATCAGAGCCTGTTTATGCAAAAACAGAATAACTTATTTTCAATATGGTTTTATTTGTTAATATTTATTTTAAAGCTTATCAATAGTTACCTATCCACCCAATCATCTCTTCTTCTGTCATCTCGTCGACCTTCTCTAGAATAAGATTCTGTTCTCTCCCCTCTAAATTTGTCTCTTCTTTTCCTATCGTATTCATCATCAGAGTCACCCATAATGCAAGGATTTAATGCTAAACAAACAAGATGCAAATAGCGTTTATAGAATTCTAATCCTTAATAAAGTAGTACTTCCAGTATTTTCTGGAATCTAGAAGGGGTTAGGGAGTAGGCAATTAGAACATACGTATTTTCCAGCACGTGATGCACAAACTTCTCAATCATCGTTTTATCGATACTATACTTGAAAGATGTATAAACTTTTGTGAACGTGTGTGTTGCTACTATCAATTATTTACAATTTTTCGAACAAAATGTTCGAACAACGCGCGAGTCTTGCTTGTAGAGTGTCCAAAGCATTTGCAGTTTGGCAATTTAATAAGATATAGTATTATCAAGAGAACATATATATAATATATCCGAATTAAGGAAACTAAATGGAAACAAAAAAACTCACCCACTTAAAGTTATTGCAGAATGATATTAAAACTCCAGCACAAGGGATTTTTGTCACCCGTTGCCCTGCGTCACCAAAGTACTAACCATACTGTATATGTATTGTGACTCAGGTATGGCGTCATAAGCGCCATTGTAATCGATACTGCACTCGCATATCGATTATTCTTTCGCTTGAGAGCCGCGAAATTCAAATAAGCTTTAATACGAATCGTATAGTAACAGATATTTGCATGACTAGAATCACGTAAAAAATATTTGATACATTATACAGATCGTTCAGTACAATTTTTTAAATAGCATTAAATAGTATTTAAATATTACAATTTATATGGATAGGGCATCTAAATCAGGCATCACGATTCTGAATCATCCCGAATCATACAAATCATACGATTATCCGAATTGAAAAATATTAAAGAGCTGAATGTCAGTGGTTTTCCCGTATTCCGATATAATCTCCTATCCAGGATATCGACATTTGATGAAACAAAGCGCGTGTTCTATAAATAATTCTGCAATCATGCGGTAGCAATTATACATACATAACGATCATTGATTCTCTTTTACACGATTCGCAGAAAGTGCATAGAGTCATATGTATTATTGTCTTACGGAAAGCAGCATAATTTTCTATAGACATAAAAAATTCGGTACGCCTCTAATATAAATGGAAATAATGCGAACTATAGACATAGAAAATTCGGCACGCCTCTAATATAAATGGAAATAATGCGAACTTAGAAATAGAACATATTTCCCGAGTGAGCGTCGAAGTCGCCAGGACTGCGATGCAACTCTCTGTATGTTTGGATTTTTTCTTTTCCCATCGTAACTAACTTATCCACAACAAAATAAGCGAACAAGAGTTGTTAAATGGTTGAACGGCGACGTAGGAGACGAAAATAAAATCACTGGAGAGGAATATCAAATGTTGCAACAAGTAATGCCAAGCAGTGTCATAAATTCAAAAAAGCAAGGATGGGTTACGCTCCAATTTGCATGATACTCCTTCCTTTTCAAAAGAAACGTGTGGGGAATCGTGTATCTCGTGGAAACTCCTAAAGCCGGATGACGTAGTCGCGATGAAGCCGGCTGGCTGAAACTAGTCGATCGACGTACCTATTGTTAGTGCTGCGAACACCGTCTGGTAGAAAGAGTCAAACAAGTATTACTCATTGCCACCGACATTCGGATGCGTATCTTCACGGTCGGGGATGATACTTGACTTTCACTGCCGGGGATATCCTTATATATAGAAGTATTCGATCGAGACTCGCCTCTCAATGACTTGAAGCTCGTGTCGAACAATCAAGGATTCGACCGTGCCAAATAATCTTAGGATGATCGGGATAAATCAAACAATCCGGTTCTCGATGTTCGCCCTTCTAATCGCCACGGTCATTGTTGGTTCAGGTAAACTACATTCTTCATCTTTTTTCTCTCGTTTCCACATTGCTTTTTTTCTATAACGATCCATCACTATTATATAATACTTTGGCCACGAAAAGAAGATATATACGATAAACCACCCACACAACGATATTAAACTCTAATCTGTTACTTTTAGGAGCGCACGAAGGAAGTGGCGGAAGCAGTAGTCTAGCGTACAGTATGTATTGTATTTTAAAATGTAGAGGATAAATCGATAAGATTTTTATTAACTGTTTTCATTCATTCCGAGAATAGGCAGCGCTTCGGCGTCCGCAAACGCATACGCGAATGCAGGTGCAAGCGCATTCTCGTTGAGTAACGCATTTACTGGAATCGGAAGCCTACCTGCGGTTGATGGGAGCCATGACGGGCACAAAGGAATTCGCAGTTACGACAACACTGGCTACAATGGCAATAATCAGCCAAACGGTGGAGTCAAAGGAAATCAGCATGGTGGCTGTCCTAAGTGCAAGTGGGAAGACGACGATTACTGGGAAAAAGATGAGGATGAAACTGAACCAGAAGAAAAAGACGAAGACGATTGCGATGACGGGGACGATGGACAGTATAGAGAACACGGTCATTATCACGGACAGAAAAATAAAGGAGGATCGCCTCCGGGCGTACAGAAATTAGGAGTGCTTAATCCCAACGGTCAAGGACCACACACGGGAGTCAGCGCCACGTCAAATGCTGCGAGCGGTGGAAGTGGCGCTCCATTTGGAACAACGCCAATTAAAGGAGGACGCCCTGAAACTGGGAGCTCGAGCTCAGGTTCACCATGGAACAAAGCGTTCCCTGTAACCGGTCAGCAACCTGGATCAGGATGGAACACAGGCTCTGGAACTACGCCGAAACCCGCCTGGAACCAAGGGTTCGGTGGTTCACCCGGAACAGCTCCGCATCCTTCTAACAGTTGGAACTCTGGAAGTGTACCGAATGCGGATGTATCGAGTCCTGCCAGCGATGGAAGTTGGAATAGTGGTCCAAAAACAGGTTCTGGATGCTCCGGCAATTATCAACACGGCACCGGCTGTGCTCAAGGTTAGCTAGAATTTTTACATCTTATTTAACGATGCCGATTCAACGAGTCAAGCAAACACCAGCTTTACCTTATACATAAATTCATCTCCTTGACCGTGAAATTCTGAATAATTTTCGAGAATAAATAATATAAATATAATATGATATAAATAGATAAAATTTGCAAATACATTATTCAAATTTTTTGAAAGTATTCAAATCTACAATCGAACATTTTTAACAAAATGCATAAAGGTTACATTAGTCGATCTCTAATTTAGGTTCAAGCGGTGTTGGTCCTGTAAAACAATCTCCAGTGCCATTCTTTGGCAGCAACCCCGCAAATGTTCAGAAGGAAAGTCCTGTTCATTCCACGGGTCCAACAGCAGTATATAATCCTCAAGGATCTCCAGCCGGATGTTCCAGCAGTCCTTATGATGCCAGTTGTGCCGATAAATCTGTTGATCGAACGAGACCACATGACAGTCCCTTTGCATCATCTTATGGACCAAATCCGAGACAAGGCCAGTATCCTGTAAGTGGGTCGCCTCAAAGCAGTCTTTCCGGTTCTCCTGTAGGACAAGGCCAATATCCGGGAAGTGGATCGTCTCAAAGCAGTCCTTCGGGTTCTCCGCACGGTTCTCCCGCGGGACAGGGGCAATATCCTGGTAGTGGATTGCCGAAAAGTGGTCCTTCCGGTTCTCCACACGGTTCTCCCGTAGGACAAGGCCAATATCCGGGAAGTGGATCGCCTCAAAGCAGTCCATCGGGTTCTCCGCACGGTTCTCCCGCGGGACAAGGGCAATATCCTGTAAGCGGATGGCCTCAAGGCAGTCCTTTCGGTTCTCCGCATGGTTCTCCCGCTGGACAAGGCCAATATCCTGGTAGTGGATCGCCTCAAAGCAGTCCTTCGGGTTCTCCGCACGGTTCTCCCGCGGGACAAGGGCAATATCCTGCAAGCGGATGGCCTCAAAGCAGTCCTTCGGATTCTCCGCACGGTTCTCCCGCGGGACAGGGGCAATATCCTGGTAATGGATTGCCGAAAAGTGGTTCTTCCGGTTCTCCACACGGTTCTCCCGTAGGACAAGGCCAATATCCGGGAAGTGGATCGCCTCAAAGCAGTCCTTCGGGTTCTCCACACGGTTCTCCCGTAGGACAAGGCCAATATCCGGGAAGTGGATCGCCTCAAAGCAGTCCGTCGGGTTCTCCGCACGGTTCTCCCGCGGGACAGGGGCAATATCCTGGTAGTGGATTGCCGAAAAGCAGTCCTTCCAGTCCTGCGCACGGTTCTCCTGCGGGACAAGGGCAATATCCTGGTAGTGGATTGCCGAAAAGTAACACTGGTCACGGTTCCGATACGGGGCCATACGGAGGATCTCCATGGAACTCTGGAAATACAGCCAGACCGGGAAGCTTAGGAAATTCAGTATATCCGACAAGCCCTCAAAATTCTAATGCAAACGCTGTAGCTTCAAGCATAGCGTACGCGGGAACTGGTGCGCCGACCGCTGGAAACGGTTTCGATTCTAGCCATCCTGCGAGCAGTCCTTCTTATGGGTCTCCATCTGGAAATGCACAGACGCCAGGGTCTTCAGGTTCTCCAAACGGAAACGTTCCTTACGGAACTCAGAAACCTAATTACACTGGTGTTAAAGGAGGTTCTTCGGGTACAGCACCTAAACACGGTACTCCCAAAAACGGAGATAGCAAGATCTTTTATGTGAACGTAAATCCTGTACCAGGAAGCCCTGCAGGGATTAAACCTCATACACCTACGGGTGCACCTTATAGTGATACCGGAAAAACACCACCTTCTTATCAACCTGCTACTTATGGGGGTACCGGAACGCCAAAGCCTTCTTATCAGCCTGCACCTTACGGTGGTCCTGGAACGACAGAGCCTTCCTACCGTCCTGCTCCTCATGATAATACTGGAACGGCAAAGCCTTCTTACCAACCTGCTCCTTATGGGGGTACCGGAACGGCAAAGCCTTCTTACCAACCTCCTCCTTATGGGGGTACCGGAACGGCAAAGCCTTCTTACCAACCTGCTCCTTATGGGGGTACCGGAACGGCAAAGCCTTCTTACCAACCTGCTCCTTATGGGGGTACCGGAACGGCAAAGCCTTCTTACCAACCTGCTTCTTATGGTGGCCCCAGCACAACAAAGCCTCCGCATGAACTTAATTCTTATCCATCGGGAGAAACAGATAAGGGTTGCACAAATGGATCTCAAGGCTGTGGAACTGGGAGCGGATGCAGCAGTGGAACAAGTCTGAATGGATCTCCAGATTACAAGCCTTGTAATCCAAACGATCTTTCAGTAGGTGTTAATAAGGCTTCTAAACCATTAGGAGGTTTTGAAGCAAACCCAAATGATTTTTCGCAAAGTCCTCAACAAATCACGCCTGGAACTGGTCCGCAAGGTTGTACATCTGGAACCAGCGACGGGTGTACCTCTGGACCAAGCAATCCTTTATACGTTTACAAGACTGAAACAGCGAATAAAATTCCTGGAGAAGGAGTAGGGTCGTATCCGTCGAATCCTTTCTTAACTGGGAAGATTCCTAGTTCTGGTGCTGGTAATTAATAGGAAAAATTATATGTATCTCTTTTCATTTATGCTTGATACTAAAAAACATCTATCTTAGGTGGTCCTCAGCTAACAGCTACTAGTAAGCCAATCGGTTATGGAAATCCCTTCCTGCAAGGAACTGGTGCAGTCGCGGGAGCGGGAGCTTGGAGTCATGTAGGTGCAGGAGTAGCAGCGAGTCCAGGCAGCGGTGGCAAGAACGTTGTTTCGATCGGAGAACAAGCACCTAAGCCTATTGGCAAAGATAATCCTTTCCTTAATGGATTAGGACACGGAAGGGGAGACATCGGAATTGATGCCACGCCTAATTCAATTCCTGGAGGATCGTTTGCTCCAGACAGTAACATGGGTAATAGCGGACTGAGTCAAACGAATGGAAGTCCTTCCTTTGGCGATAAAAAACAACAAGGACATTCCGATCATTACCCTGGCTCGATTTGGAATTCAGGTTCAACGAACGACGGAAGCTCTTCAGCCGTGAGAAATCCATCCACAACAAACCGTGGCTCGGGAAGCGGAGGAGGTGTTGGAATTGGTCCGGGAGGATTTGGAAATCTTTTCGGTGGTGCACTTTCTGGAGCTTTTAGCAGTGCACAAGCTTCTTCACACGCCAATTCTGGTTCTGGAGTTGGTATGTCTATTTGCTTTCAATAATTTTGCCTTGTTATTTTATTAACGTTTACTAGATTGGCGAAATATATACCTTCTAGAAAAATATATTTACTAGAAAGGCGCTAATCATACCAATATTTCGAGATTCCGTTATATCGTGTCGATTACAACATCGTTATGCAAATTCAAATTTCTCGACATGAAGCAGAAAGTAGGCTTCGGATCATGAAAGATTAGACAGAGATCTTCGATGAAGATTAATATAGGTAATATAACTGTGAATATAACCAGTGAATATAAACTCCCAGAGATAGGAAAACGTTTCAAGGTCTACTATCGAAACACTTCTATTTGGATTTTCATTTTCTTCATCCAACGTATCAGGTTGATCAATGAGATCTCGCTCCTGATAAAACATAAATCATAGGCATGAACTGTTAATTAATAATAATTATCGGATACATCAAATAATTTCCGTTCTTCCAATGTCTGCGATGTTGTGTAATCCTACTACGTTACAGGGTTGTATGTGTATAGCATGTAAGCTATACATAGAAATTATTCTATGTATATGTTATATATGTATATAATGTTTATGTTATTCTATGTATATGATATTGATGATTATCGCCTTTGTTGTGAACTTTAATTTGTTAATATTTACGCCTCCGTTGTTTAAAACTCATTTTAAATTCATAAAACTTTCAGTTAAGGTATGATAAAATGGAAACAATATATTGGTTTTTAGCACCAAACACAGGTTTCGGACAAGCAAACAGTGGAAGTTGGGCTTCCAGCGGAGCGTCGGCAGGAAGTCATGCTGGAAGCGGTGCCTTGTCCTCCAGCGGTGCTTCCGCTTATGCGAGTAGCAGTGCTAGCAGTAAGTTTTGTAAATCCAGTTCGCATGTGTTTGCATAAATAGCCAAAGAATCGGTCTTTAAAAAATAAAACGCTGTTTCAGGCTGGGCAGGCGCACAACCCACTTTCGTGAAAGGCTAAGCGATGGAAACGAACGATATTTCCAGGAGAAGATAAATTTCAATCATCCGCAAATTACGTAAACGACTGTTTCACTCTGCTTCGTTTGTATTTCTATTCGTAACTCGTTTTACCTACTCATCTTTTATAATACAAACAAATCGATGTACGAGCAAAATTACCGTTCTTTTTAAAATTCTCTACACGCGGCTTGATAATTCGCCGGTAATTAATGGTCAATTCTTCGAAGCGATTGTATTCTTATTATACGGCGATTCTTATCGATCGGTGTTTAATGAATAATGACGTAACTAACGAATGAAATATGTTGTTAAACAGATTTAATACATATGGTAATGTATCAATAAAAAGAATTATTTTTGATGAACTACTTTTTAAAATTATCCTTCAAATTATGGTCAAATAGCAAGATTGCTCGAGGACGGTGTTAGTTGTTCTTAAATACACCGAAATGTGTCATCGATCACCAATGTTCGAATTCAAGATTGTTATAAAAGGCAAACATACAAAAGACAACATTTCTCCTTCATTCTAAACATTCTAGTCGCATGTAGTAAAGAAGCAAAGTATCTGACACAAAGTAGGAATAATAAATCGTTGGTTCTCATACAAATTGATTGGATAGCAGTATCTTTGACGCGAAGAGTGACAAACGTGGTTTTACAAATGAATTTAAATGTAACATCGTGTATACGGAAATACCACTTATGTCACTGACATATCCCAAAGATAGACGTTTGTAAGTATGTATATACATTACGCGTCTTAACTTATGAATTATTCATATCAGTGGGAGGATCTTGAATCTGTAGTTAAACATATCCTCGTTGTATCCAATAGCTGTGAAAAGATAATTTTATCGAACGAGTCATATAAACATACGATGCATTATTAGTGATAATAACGCGTAATAAACTGCTGTTACCTTGGGATTCACGTTAAAAGTCATATGAATTATCTATATGACTACAAAAGTTCTACGATTCAGAACATCGTTTTCAGAAAAGTCAATCGGAAATTAATTCGTAGTTAGCCGATGAAAGATGAAAATTAAATAAACTTCAATTAAAAAAATTTCTACTTGGCTTTATCTACAGAAGCATATGCAATGGTCGGTGTAAAGGACGTATCCAATAATACTTTATAGACGGAAATAAGTAAGAATGAATCGTTTATTCGAACTGCACAGTTTACGTCATGTGAATCTGCTATTTTAAAGAGGAGGTATTTTAAAGGTTTAGCGCTACGCCAGACTCGCCCACGCATTTTATTCATTGAATACAATAAAGACAGACTAGGTATAAACAGTAAAAATAGCGATACGCGAATCGAGCCCCGCGCAAGCCTTTGATCACAGATCAAATTCTGGCTCGTCTTCTATCGTAAATGTCGACTTCAACCTCCTCTGGTAAGACCATTTAGACTTTTCCAGCCGATACTTTGTATGATCCCTTTCCAGTAGAATCGATGTTGGCTGCACTACTGCTGTAGACACCTTTGGCTTTGTCCACGGCTCCGCTCTTATTCACTCCTTCGTTGATATCGCCCATACGGGAAAAAAGACTAATTCGACAACAATCATTGAATTAATTATTTTGTCAATCGTTGAATAATTTCTATATTCAGCGGTGTCAAAAATAAGTAAAAAGGAATAGTTCGTCGTTTTATCTTACTTCTTTTAAGAAATTATTTTAATTCATATATTAATATCAATTAACTTACTCGACTCCATGTCCACCGGGACCACCGTAACCATCGTAACCGCCGTATCCTCCTCCGAGACCGGCACCAGCGTTTGCGTTCGCAGTGGCGGATGCATGCGCATTTGAATTAGCAAGAGCATGTGCATTAGCACTCGCAGCTGCATAAGCATTCGCGTTGGCGTTGGCGTTGGCATTGGCGGTGGCACTGGAAGTGGCGCCTGCCCCTCTATAACCACCATAACCACCGCTTCCGCCTAGACCACCTGCTCCACCATATCCACCAGCTCCACCTCCAGCGCCTGATCCACCGTATCCGCCAGCTCCACCACCGGCGCCTGCGCCACCATATCCTCCAGCTCCACCACCGGCACCTGCGCCGCCGTGTCCACTAGCTCCACCTCCAGCACCAGCTCCACCAAATCCGCCTGCTCCACCTCCGGCACCTGCTCCACCGTGTCCGCCAGCACCAGCACCACCGCCTAGGCCACCATAACCTCCAGCTCCACCACCGGCGCCTGCGCCACCTCCGGCACCTGAACCACCGTAACCTCCAGCTCCAGCACCTGCTCCACCGTGTCCACCAGCACCAGCACCACCGCCTAGGCCACCATAACCTCCAGCTCCACCACCGGCGCCTGCACCACCTCCGGCACCTGAACCACCGTAACCTCCAGCTCCACTACCGGCGCCACCGTGTCCGCCAGCACCAGTACCACCGCCTAGGCCACCATAACCTCCAGCTCCACCACCGGCGCCTGCACCACCATATCCTCCAGCTCCACCACCGGCGCCTGCACCACCATATCCTCCAGCTCCACCACCACGTCCGCCAGCACCACCTCCGGCACCTGAACTACCGTAACCACCACTTCCAGCTCCGCCGCCTGCGCCACCATATCCACCAGTTTTTACTACTCCAGTCGACCCTGACAATTTAAACGAGAAAATGACAATTTGAAGAAAGTACTGTTTATATGAAAGGCAATACTTATAACTTGTGTGTAAAATCAACATACCAGCATGACTCCCGGCGCTACTTCCAGCTCCAGAGCCGCCGTATCCTCCGGCGCCACCCCCAGCGCCAGATCCTCCGTATCCTCCAGCGCCACCTCCAGCACCACTTCCAGCCCCACCGCCAGCACCACCCCCAGCGCCAGATCCTCCATATCCTCCAGCACCACCTCCAGCTCCGGAGCCACCGTATCCTCCAGCGCCACCTCCAGCTGCGGAGCCACCATATCCTCCGGCTCCACCGCCAGGGCGACCACCAGCTCCTCCGTGCCCGCCTGCACCGTGCCCGCCTGCACCGTGCCCGCCAGCTCCACCTCCTAGGCCACCTCCTAGACCGCTTCCTAGGCCACCTCCTAGACCACTTCCTAGGCCACCTCCTAGACCACTTCCTAGGCCACCTCCTAAGCCAGTTCCTAGGCCACCTCCGGCACCACCTCCGGCACCACCTCCGGCACCACCTCCGGCACCACCTCCTGCACCACTTCCGGCACCACCACTACTGCCGTGGCCAGCGCAACCTCCGGTATGGCAGCCAGGTCCTCCCTTGGAGCCACCAAAACCACCACCAGAACCGAATCCTCCACCACTACCAAATCCGCCACCACCTCCACCTCCGCCTCCACCGCCACCTCCGCCGAAACCTCCGCCAAATCCTCCGCCAAATCCACCACCTAATCCACCACCTAATCCACCCACACCAGCAAGAGATTTCAGGAAACTGCTTTCAGCGGCTGCATCGTGAAATCCGTGAGGGTTACGTTTCGCTCTGGTCTCTGCAGCTAAAAAAATATTTTATAATTTTAAAATTAGACACTGCTTGGCAAAGTTGACATTAAATCCGAGAGGGACATAAGTATTCGCAATTCCTTTTAACCTTTTAAATTTGTAATTTAATTTATGATGTAACGAACAAACGAATATAAAAAAACATAATCACTTAGCACGAGTGAAAATCACACCACGTAAAATTTAATCTCAGAGAAGAATAGAATTAGTAGAAAATGTACCTTGTGCGTCAATGCAGAGAAGTGCCAGCAAGGCAAAAAGCCCGATCGTTCGATACCTCCACATGTTGTAGGATCGATTCTTCTATTCCGATCGTTCGCAAGACGCTCATCTTTATATCATTCCTCCCACTCTGATTACCCGCGGTTCTTCCTGTAACAACTGCCGCTTCTTCGAACGCTGTTCCAAGCGTGAAACGGTACAACAGGAGCAAAAAATACAGCTGCCAACCAAGGCTAAGGTAACCGATGATGAACGTATAACGCGTCTAATCGTTCTATCTTGCTTTCTTCGAGCCTCTCCTATCTCTGAATGATCGCTGTTTAGATCCGAGATCCTCGTCAGTTTCAAAACATGCTGTTATTCTTTTCTTTCTTTGTCGGCCACATGCTTCGCGATTAGTTTATTGTTATTGATGCATTCTTAACAAATGTTGAAATTTGTTGTACATCTTAAGATAGCATTGTTATTATCATGCTTTGTTGAAGGAATAAAGCAAAAGAATGTATTTTCAAGTATCACTTTACATATCTGTGTTTGTCATATCGATGTCAAAATCCTTGAAGCTATGTAACTCTTAGCGAGATCCTCGTAGTTATTTTCTTGCGTACCCTTCATTTAAACGCTTTTCTATTATAATAAATTTATCCATATGGCTTTTAATTGACGTTCGCAAAGGCATTGAATGTATTGTTGGATTTATTATTTTATCCTGTACTTTGGGTTACTATTTTGCAATAGGAACAATGTCCGCAGCACTGGTTCCGTTGCTTGTCCTAGAAACGGAATATCCTTCGATGGGAACAAAAAAATATAAAAAGATAATGTTTGGTAAAACCAGTTAGCTGCTGGGGGTTACGTCATTGGAAATTTTGCGTGTGTTTTTTCATTCAATGATCGCTTTGTTGTGCAAGCAATGTCGATAATGTAGTAAAACATAAAGCATTTTTGAACATCGGTGTGGCTAGTTTCGTTGCATCACTGGTATAAGCTTCATCGAATAAAAAATCGTTACTGGTATTGATAAATCAGCAAACAAACGTCATCGAACAACGATCAGAGCTTCGATAGAAGGTTGTACGCGTGAACAGAAACGTTGATAACCTCGGATTTATGTTTGGAGCTATGTTTGCTATTAGTTAGACATTGACCTAACCATAATAATATTCTATCGATTATACATACGTATAAAGCGATGACTACAGTTATACGATCTCTTTTATATTTTTAAAAATACGTTCAGATAGTTCATTTCGCGGAAACACCGCTCTCTTCGTTTCGATTTTATCGTTTTCTTCTTCTACAAGGATAGTTTGCATTCGCAATTCTCACGTTAAAGACTCGTTTGACTGGCTCCCATTATGATATATAATATGAACACGGTTGTCCATCGTTAATCAATGGTACTCAGATCAACGTGATACCGAAGAAACGATTAAGGATATCGCATACAATTGTTAGAATTTTATTATGGGTATTTCCAGCATCTCGTGATCGAAAACTTTTTTCTTTCGAGCTTCTATAAATGTCGCGGTACACAATGAATACAAGGAAGACTACACGATTATACTCAGGCTCGATACATTTACCTGTTAACTTGAACAAAAGTAATCTAATCTGAGAAAGATCAAGAATATATTGGGTACATTTCATATTCGCGATGAATGTCGAAAGATAAATACGTATTTCTTCCCTTACTTGTATGTATGTGCATAGATACTTTATTAAATGTCTTAACGACCAAATTGTAAGTTTAACTACATCCATTACCGTAATTGATTAAAAGAGTCTTAAAAGTAGCAATGTACGTTTATTGTGGAATATTGATACATCATATTACATAACAACTTATTTCGAATCTACGTTATCAAATGTATCGAAGCGAAAACGATACAATTGTTTTGAAATAAACGTACAAGTTTGGCAATTTGAATGATGCTTCTCTGTACGAACATTTCGAAAATTTGCTAAAGATAACCATGTATCTCTTACGAGGTATCCTTTCGGATATATATATCCCATGCGCGCTTGTGAGTACGGTCCTGCGAGTATAAAACTAATTTTTTCTCTTTGATTTCTATGTATATATAATATGTGTATGTGTGTGTGTGTGTATATATATATATAAATTAAATTCTATATTATAACAAAACAACCGTAATAACTAAAAAAAAAACAGATAACCATTAAATTATGGACTTTTGTTTTTCGCATAGATGAGTCATTCGCGTGGATATGTGTGTTCATATTATTATTGCATAGGTCCTTTCTTTTAATTACATGCGATCGTTACAAATGTGAGACGTATGATGCGTGTACTAAATTTTTCGTCAAATTCACATAGCCAGTCTTTGTATAATTGAATCGTGCATTACTTCGAAAAAGTAATACCTAGCAAAAACAATTATGACATCATAAAATCCTTAATAATAGCGAGAAATAACCTCTATATATCTCTTGTTAATATTAATTTAATAACAAAAAAAATTATCAGTACGCTAACAAAATTATTGTCTTTTTATATGGATGACTAAAGAAATTCTATTATAAAATTGGTCCAAGGTTTACGCTAATATCTATACATTTTTCACTATCTATATCGAAGTTTCGTCGTTTGAATGATGGACAACAAATTCTTATCAGTAATCCAAATACATTTAGATTTGTATATCAGATTCATATAAATTCCAAACAAATGCGATCCACTTGGATCGAAATAATTATATTTACATTCAGATTATCACCCTTTTCAAGCGTATCTTTAACTACGCATCAGTTAAAGTACAAGGAAACCGATAAGAACGCGACATATCTTAACATCGATGATTCTTGGAATAATCGAATTTGGAGATTAGCAGAATGCTTTGACTTTTTTACGATATTTTTATCATCTTCTTACATTTTCTTTTGATACTCTTGATTTTGATTTGATTGTCGATTACAACTTCAATCGTATAAATTTGATTTCAGTCCTAGAATAAGGCCGCAACGTTACTGCTAACATAGATCTGTCCTGAAGATGTTGAGATTTCTCGATTTTAATACTATATCGTAAGATGAAAAACGCTTTGAAATAGTGGTGCATATAGCGCTATTCTCTTCAAATGTTTTGTTAACATCATTTCAGCATTCTATAGAATACGTATGTTAATATCCTTCTTTTCCATTAAAACTACTTGACACATGGCTTTGCTGCGTCGCGCTTCGAATCACTTCTACCCACCTGAAAAACATTCATGTCCCGTCAGACAAATTTCGAAGGATAAATTTCTAATCGCGCTTTATCACAAATCTTTCTTACCGTCCAAATGTGTAGTCGCTCTCAGCGCGGAAGAAATATACGTGACTTTTAAATTGCAGCTTAAAAACAAAATCTTTATTGATACCATCTTTCTCTGACGGAGTAGTTACAGTGTATCCTAACAATGGCAAGCTAGCCAGTGGAAAGTCATCTCGGTGCGATTTGTAAAAGAATAAACAAAAGTTGGTAAAGACAACCCAAAGTTTTTGCCAACCATTACTATTCTTGAATTTCCGTAACAGAAATCCACTAAGTTGGTTCTGAAATAAATACGTATATGCCTTAGAACTATTATACATCTTTACTTGCTTAATAGAAATTTTTATTCATTTACTTGAAACGCTCGCAATTGGTCGCTGTAACTGATACTCGTGTTTCGATGCCAACAAACATGTACAGTCGTGTTGCTTCGTTGAGAAGCTTTAGCACCTCCACAACTTCCTCGGTCTCCTTCTAACCCAACACCGTCGCCCATTTCATCGGCTGAACCTAAAATTTGATTGTATATCACATAAATAATAATTCTGCTTCATATCCGTTGAATAAACGAGGATTCTGCTGCTAAGGGTACTTACTACAAGCCTTCAAATTCAAATATGGCATCTTTGGATCTGCGTCAGCTTGCGCTATAGCCATATTCAAGTCTTCTAACCATCTCTCTTTTTCTTCTTCGTTACTAGCGGCAACTGTTAAAGACCTACATAAACCGTTGACTTGAATGTATGAGGCGAATATTTCTTCGTTTAAATATATGACGGTGAAAAAAGAAATAAGGAAAATACAAGAGAAAGATAAAAAGGAAAGAGAATGCGCGAAATAACGGCGAATAGGAGAAAATGTGTCCAATGAATAAAATGCCCACGAAAATGTCCACTGATACGTCTGGCACATTTACATTGGGAGCATGGTACGCTTAAGTGAAGTCTTTACAGTCAATTGACCTCTTAATAACTATGGAGACCTCGTCCTTTTAACACCTTGTTAAGTTCAATAATTTACTTAAACGGGACAATACTCCATTCACGATACTCACTGATTTCCTTGAGGGTCGATTACAAACGCAAAGTCCGATCCAGTTTTATTGTCGCTTTCTCGAATCTTCATCCCCTTTAACGGAAGTTGGCCGTGAACGCGAAAACACTGAGTTGGTTGTTGAGTACGGAATGTATATAATAATATGTCCGAAAACTGAAAGACGATCGAGTAAGAAAGTTTATGCGAAAGAAGCCATTTTTACGTGAAAACGATGGTTGGAGAAACTTACCAGGAAAAACATTCTTTGCTGAAAACCTTTGCGGCTGTACTTCTGCAGGCAGCCTTGTCTAATAAATCTACGACCTTCTTGAACCAAATTGTCGAAGCCATTGATATCTCTTTGCATTTCGCAAAGCTGAACTAGATTCTCCTATATTTATAACGTACAAAATTAACGAATATCGAAGTATACAACTTTAAATACCAACAACTGATCACAGATATTTACCGCTTGATTAATTATGCTAAGACCTTCCAGCAACGTTTCGCCTAGTCGATCTCTTGCCGCTAGGCAATCTTCGAAATCCGTATGATCTTTTGGATAATGATCTAGTAACCCTAAAAGAATCGGATCAGTGTAACACGCACGTACATCAGTATAGGTAATACATACGTATTGATTAGTTTAACAAAGAATGATTGACATACTATCGATAATACTGTTGTAATGCAACAATCGTTGCAATGGTTTTAAAAGGAATGAGGTTAACGGTAGATAACAATGTTTCTGCGCCTCGAAATCTCGGCACAGTTGGTCAAAACGACGTGATGTCCTCGTATAATATTCCATCTTCTCGAGGACGGGTATTAGATTCTCGAGGTATTGATCGTAAAGCGGCAGTACGTTCAACAAGGTGTTATAAAGAAAATCGCCGATGTTGTGCCGAGCGTTACTTTCCCATCGTTCTAATCTCGCTTCCATTTCTTGGAGGCAGGGCCCGTGAACGTCCGCTAAAAGCTCGATCAGCGAAACAACCGCTTCACCCTCCAGTTCAGCCTCTCGAGATACCTCCTCTCTGAACCACTGTCGAGTAAAAATGGGACATGCGATTATCACAACGATTTTTTCGTTATCCTCGCGCTGGATATATGTTACAACTTGAAAAGAATAAAAAAATTTCTCCACGTACATTTCAATTCGAACGATTTTGGAACGTGGATATTCTCGATGTGTACGTACCACGTTTATAACGTCGAGATCCTTCTTGTAAGTTCGCTCGGTCATAAGAAGTTCCTTCGCGATATAATATGCCTTGTCGGTCGGCCATCTCTATTTATCAAGAAGAAAATCACGCATTAACTCATCCAATGGGACGAAAGTGCAAACGAAACATTTGTAAACGTGAGCTCACTTTAGTCTTTCGAACTTCGGCATCCTCCATCTCTCCGTTTCGTATATTTTTCACTGGGCTTAGATCCGGTGTATTTACCATGCTCGGGTTGCTGGTTTCCGTCATACCGTTCGTACGTTTCTCAGGGGATTTTTCATTGGCGAAAACAGAATTATTGTTCTCCTGTTTCTTGGCCTTCTCCTGCTTATCTGTCTCGGTATCTGTAAACGAAGACAAGTAAGACAAGGAATTCTTGGATCGTACGATTTAAACCACAAAGAATAAGAAAATTGCGGTTTACAAACAATAAGAAATAAACGCTCGAGGAAAAAGTACGAACTCGACTCGCATGCTACGGTGCACTGTATCAGCCTCTTTTGACTTTAGCCGCGTCGATTCTTATCCCGATAACGGTAGGATTTGCAACGAAGAATATACAAAAAAGAAGAGATAGAGAAACGAAGAGAAAGAGAAAAATGTCGAGCAAGGATTTCGGAAGAGTAATCATTCTTTCTAATAGGTCATTCGTCCTGAAAGTTGTCGCGGCTTGAAACCGTTCGCTTTAAAACAACGTAGTTCCACCGAAATTCAATATCTCGGGAATATAGTTATTAAGGTCTTTTGACGACCATCCGAGATCCATAACATCAAGGCCATTAGATGTCACGTTGCCGTTATTCAAGTGCATAATATTAAAATAGAAAATCGAATCCTTTCTCTAAGTAAAGGGTTCAAGAACCGCAAGAACTTTTAAAATGACCAAGTATTATATAGACACGTACCTACGTACATCGTGCAAGGAATTGTTACAGGAGATGCGTTTCAAGGAAGAAAGAACTTTTGAAAAGAATCTACGTTGTTGATCTACGTTACACGTGTCACATTACAAAACGGTGCTAAGAAGAGTCTAATTTTTGAAATGCATCCAGTTAAAAATCTGTAATATGTATGTATATATATAAGTCAAGAAAATAATACTTTCCCGTATACTTACATAATTAAGATTAAAATAGACGTGATCAATGGATTACGTGAGTAAACGGAAAGATAAACAGCTTTGAACATGCAAAATCCTACGTAGTGCAGTGCTACGTCTTCGATAGCGTGTACCGAGGCAAATAAAACCGTCGAACTCAAATTCGTCAAACAACGAAGCCATTCCACCTTGCGTCTTCAGCTAATTACAGAGACCGTCCAAACTCAAAGTCTGAATTTAACGTGCATCCACGTTCTAAGATTTGAGCGAATCGAAGATGCGAGGCTACATCCAGACTCGTTAACAGAAGAAAGAAAATGGTGCCACTACCGAGCAAATGAACAAATCATCGAAACAACAAACCGCAAAAAATAGTAAACATACCACTGACAGTAAAGATAGGCACTGTTAGGGATTACTCACACATGGTATTGTCATCCGGTCGACCAACGAATCCGGGAGTGCGATAAAAAGATACGGTAATGAAGAACGGAAAAAGGACGACGCGCAGGGACTAGGATGATACCTCTAATAATAATGTTCAATTGAATCAAGAAAAGAAAAAATGGTGAGGAGAATTACAGAGAGAGAAAAGAGAGAAAAGAGAGAGAAAGAGAGATAGAAAGATAGATGAAGGCGGAGAGGGAGGAAGAGAGTAAAGAACAAAGGTGGAGGAAGAATTGGAAATCGAAAGAAAAACCTAATCCACGGAAGACAACGTTGAAAAAACAGGTTGAAGAAATTAAAACGAAATCGTCTAAGAAAACAAAAAACGGAATCACAGAAAACCTCTGGCTATGTGACTTTGTATATAATTTATTATTATCATAATTAATGTATCAATAATCAATAATCAATGTACAATAGAGATTTCCTACGCTTGAAATGTTATCTTCCCTTCCCTCGAACGCCGTGATTCCCCTTTTTAACGCTTAAAACCTTTTTAAGGCTACCTACCTCTCTCATCTTTCTCTTTTTCTTTGAACCATGAATTTCAGTTCTTCAGGGGAAAATCACCGCGTATTGTCGGACCGTATCCTTGTGTGCATGTGTATGTGTATGTGTGTGTCTGTTTGTTGTATGTATATGCGCACACGCGCTTGCACGTATCTGTGCGTGTACGTATAGAGAGAGAGAGAGAGAGAGAGAGAGAGAGCTAACAAGTACGGTATGTTGATAAACGATCGAAAAAAGGTACAAATTACAAATTGGAGGAGCGCCGACACGACGGACACGCGTTATCTTTCTTGATATATAAGTAACCTTCGCTTTCCCTCCTTCATCATCTTTTAAATCGATCGTTCGTTTGACCCGCTTCTCGAAAGCTACGATTATTCTTAAGTAAAAATGGGAAAGAATCGAAAATATGTGAATGTGTGAAATCGATAATTGCGTTTTTTCGGAAATTCATCGATCGTCGAAGGTACGTTTTTGTTCTACATCCTTTCTGGAATCCGCCAAGTATAACGCGTATAAAAAGTTTATAAAAAGTATCTAATTAAGTCGACTACGATAACGTTTCGTGGAAGACGAGGATTTCCGTCTATGCGAAAAAATCAAACGTACCGTTTACCCAACAAATACGATTCTAAATACGATCGTTTTAACTGCGTTTACGCAAAATTTGGCACTAATCGACAAAAAGTATTATGAATAATTATGAATATTTAAAAGAGTATCGTAATACTTCGATCGCAACACCGTAATGCGACGAGGCAGTGATAACAGAAAAGAACGAAACAAGTACATAGTCGGTAGTTTTCTTCGATCGAGCAGCCGATAAGAAGCGAATGCTCGGGTGATAGAGGGTCGAAGGAAACGGATCTAGTCTCGTTGCGATACACCGTGTGACCGTGAGGATACGTTGAACACGTAACAACATAGAAAAAAGACAGCGAGCATGAACACCTGGAAGAAGGTCACGGTTAGAGAAAAGTGGAAATGGAAAGAAGGATCGAAGAGAAAACGTAGAATCGGAGGTACAATCATACAGTGTCATACACATACGTTGCAAAACTTATGGAGAAGTATCCCGGGTGACACGAGTGTAGACGAGTGCGTTCGATGTGTCTTGGTTATGTGACGTGGGTGGCCCGATTCGTTAGGGATGTTTCCTCTGTAGGGTACTCGATATAGGTAACGGTAGGTAATACTATGAAAGATATCGTGGCAAGCGACAAAGATACAACCGTTGGTGAATCGTGACAGGGTTCGCTACGTAATGGTTCACAAGGTTCCTAAATAGTAGAAAATAGTTGACACACGTTCAACGCAAGTGTGTATGTACGTGTACGATGCTGCAAAATCAAGTACCACACTGCAACTAGAGATGTGAGTTTAATCAGTGCGTCGCGACTAAATGACGCTTTAGCAGATTCGATCGTGGGATCTTGTTGCATTTCGGGGATAGCGCATGATTAACACCGCGGCTATTACTGCAACTCACGTATTTGTAAGCTCGAATTCACGAGAACGTTCGCGAAACCGTCAAAAGCGCGTCGACGTCTCGCAAAAATTCACATCTCTGCGCACAATAACGGAGGGTAGACCAACTTGAATGACAGACTAGCGAGGTGAACTAAAGTGATAGCTACGTGGCAAGAGATCTCGGTGCATTTTACGGGAACTAAAAGCTAGATCGACCGAGGGATGGATGTCAGAAGGGTTGCAGCTACGCAAAACTCGTTAAATCTTAAGAAAAGAGGAGAAAAAGAAAGAAGACCAAAGGATGATCGAAATAAACTGTACACGCTCGAACTTACATCGGCAAGTTCTATGCAACTGTATAAAGCGTAGGTTTTCTTTGGGAAACTCTATGAAACATCGCGAAACGGTTAAGTGAACAGATGAACTTTGAACGGTTAAGCTACAAATCGAAAGAACCGCCCAGCGATACTCGGACACCGATATTTTGAGACAAATCGATCAGCTATCGTTCTACCTTCTAAAGGTGCAGTGCATACGTGAATGATATTGCGGATAGTGAATGAACAACACGCAAGAGAGGAGTAGAAGGTGCGCCGATGTGAGACGAAGAACAGAATGAGCGCTATAACGGAGAGTAACGGAACGAGGTTATAGAGGTGACTAGCAATAAGCGAGAGAGCAAAATCGGCCGAGACGACGCGACGGCAGCTAACGGATCTGTGCCAAGAGAAACGCGGTTTTTGCATCCGAGCTTTCCAAGTAAGAACGGCGGTAATGTTCTTGGCAAATTTATGCTCGGTAACTCGGTGGCGTTAGGTTTCTCCGTGGCAGCCACACGATCTATCGATCCGTGTTTAAATCGTGCCACAGCTCGAGACCCGATGAACACGCGTCTCCTATCTTCTCTCTCCTTCGCCGGAACATAGCTACGTGATCGTACGAGAATCGTAAACGTGACCGTGAATGTGAACGAAGCACCGAAGATGAAAGTACGAAGACATCTTCTCCCTTTCTTTCCGATCGTCTCTCGTGACGTCGATTTTCTTTCACTCCGGTTCACTTTGTTTCTCTCTAGCGTGCTAAGGAAGCTTCCGATTTTCTCAGAGATGTAGCATGGTACTTCTTTGTTTGTTCCGCAGTGTTCTCAACGTGGGTATGCCGGTATGAATCGATTGGTGAGAGTGCGTGGCGTTGCGTGAACCATTACGTTACGAATCTGTGCCATGCGAAGTGGCACGTGCCAAGCCGGCGAGTTCACGTAGCCGTTCGCGTAGTTCCAACGATTGTATTCACCACCTGTCGAAAAGCATACGTAGAGTACATCGAAAATGCGAATGCGCTCCGTGCTCCCGCGCTACCAATTCCATACCGACGACCTATTCGTGTTGGTCGTTGTTCGGAATCCCCTGCCTTTCCATCGTCGTCATCGCCTTTTCCCCCCTCTCTATGCAACACACATATATGGCTCCGACGATCATTTCTGCATTCGATCGCGAAGAATGATACGAACGAGAATACTAAATAACGACCATCTTCCATATTTCGATTCGCAGCAAATAAACGTCGTGTCCCGTGTGTCCTGACAAATCACGAAATATCGATATAAACAATGCAAAACGTGTAAAAACAAATCAAACATTTATACTGCAACGGAAATTCGCATGACCGTACAAGTTATCTAAATATATTTTATGTCTAATACCTTGATCCCTATTGCAGGTATCACGACCTTTGCATACTAACGTCTTATGTCTATAATTAAATATAAATTCATATATATATGTATATATATTATATTATATATAATATATATATTGTATATAAACATATACACGTATTATTGATATACGCGTATATACTTACACATAACATGTATATCATTTATCGTAACGAATAGTGTTCAGTCGTTTGTTAATATTGATATAAACCGATCAACTTTGAACATCTCGTCGGGCTCGAGGTTTTCGTGGGTTGCTTGGCAAAAATCTTTTTCTCATTGATCGTGACTCGCTTGTAAAAGGGAAAAAAAGGCGTAAATACGAGCAGCGGGGCCGCGTGCTGGGAACGCATTGGCAACGGATTCTTCTTTTCATCGAAGCGCGAAAGCAAAAGCTCGTTGCGGAAACTGGCGATAAATTTGGCAGATAAATGGCAACTCGGTATCGAGTAGCTCGTCGTCTCATATTTTCTTCGACGAACGAATTTTGAAGGATCGGCTTCTAAACAGCCAAAAATCCACCGTTTCCAATCCCGTTTCCATTAACTGTCAGTCTGCACACGGATTCGAAAACTTCGAGCGCAACGATCTCGAGGCGGCACATACGCGCTGTGTAATCGAGTAACACGCACGCGTACCAAATAACTATAACCATGAGGGAGAATGAGTTCAAAAGAAGGAGTAGAAGAAAAAGGAAAACCAAGGAAACGAAATTGAAAAATGATATCTGCGATGAGAACGATGGACGAAGAGATGGTCGAGTGACAACATTGGTAAAATGGAAAGAATGAAAGGTGGTATGGCGAGGCCGATAATGACAATGGTAATGATACGATGACATAGACAAACTGAAAAACGTAGAAATACAGAAAGAGAATAGTGCTCGAAGAGACGCGTGCGTGTGTAGTAATATCGATGGCAGGACAGGATTGACGATGCACAAATGCAAGACGAGGACAAGTCAAGATTAAACCGATACAGGAACTCGTACGGATAGATCGAGGATACGACGATACTCTTCTTCTGTCTAGGATGGGATTTCGCTTGGAGGAATCGATCGGCAGGACCGTACCTTTCAACTTTCCTCGAGAATGTATAAAAGAAAAGGAAGACAGATAGACAGACAGACAGAAAGAAAGAGAGAAAGAAAGAAAGAAAGAAAAGAAAGCGCGATCCAGAATGATCGAGGAACTCGAGAAGAAAGCGACGATTCCAGGGACGGTGGATATCCGTCAAAGCGTCGACGCGTTCGCGTAAAGGTAACTAACGATGGGCACGAAAAATGATCAGTCGATATTATGCTTGAAACACTGTAGACAAAACTAATCGGGCTGGTACGATCGCTTGATCGTATCAAGCAACAAGCGAATCTAGTGCCCATCATTATGCACGCATAAGTTAATCGTCTTAATATTTCCATGCTCCCATCGAGATTGACTTACTGTTTTACTGTGATCTCTGTCCTACTGGACGATAACGTTCGTGAGTATTATAGCGCAGCCGAAGTACGGCCCTATTATAACCGCGGTGGGATCCGCGACAGATTCCGCGTCGATCGTTCAAGAGCGACGATTACGAAGATATGCCGATAGTTTTGCATGCAAAGGAACAAATTGAGAATCAATACGGTATCGCGAACTCCTCGCGACTCGTTCTCGTGCAACGTTTCCCTGGTTGTCAGCCGAATCGCTATCCTTACGTGCAGACGCTTGAGGAATGCGAAGGGAATGTTGCCGGTCGCTCGAGTATCGTTTCGCCGACAAACGCGGTGTTGCGTTCGAAAAGATTTGCTATCGCGAATCGTATATTATGTATAGCTTCGAGGAATCGCAAGCGAAAACGTAGATTCTCGACGAAAGGACGTACGCGGGCGAACATCGTTCAAAAATGCGTTTCCAGTTCGCCATCGATCTATCACGATTGAACGATTCTCGTTGACTCGTCATCGCGTTCGTAGAAAGCAACTTAAGCCTCGACATCGTGATCAGCACTCGGCATTCACTTTCTAATCTCGTATCTTTTATTATATCTTTTGATACGTAGTTACGTACTTAGTTTCTTTGTATATTTCTTCACTGCGTTCTACGATGTAGTAACTAGTAACCTTTTAATCAATTAAGTGTAGCGATAATACCGTAACAATGACTAATGGAGTGGCGATTAATGGTCACGGTGGTGATTAACGATTATTCAACGACAACGTGATTATCAACGATCGTCCATGCTTAAGATAGACTATTTTAGAGATCGCGTTGATTTCCTGTCTCGTGTCAAACGAGCTACCCCTACCCGTCTGGAAGAAACAAGGCGTGAATTGATTTCGAGACGCACCATCGACTATATATACATTCTCCCTTCTTTCGCGTTTTTAATTCGCGACAAATCACAGAACGGTTCAGACCGTTCAAGCCGGTCTGACACAAGGCTATCTAAGCTCAGCTTTTCCGCTCCGACCGCCACGCCCTTTCTCCAATATCTGCAAACTCTGTTAAACGGATGTCTCCTCTTGTCTTGTCGATCATCTATCGTCGATCGGATCAATCGAATCGTTGTGCGCGAAACAGAAAAGATATGAAGTGCTTTTGCTTCGAACATTGCCGTTTCGAAATGAAAAATTAAACGATTCTCGAATATACCTGTGCGATCTATAACTATCTACGATAACGAAAAACAAAAACGTTACGCGTAGAAAATCGGAGGGACGAATCAGACTATATGTAAAGATTGGAATGTTACGCGTGGCAGTCAGAGGGTTAACGGAATCGTATCGTTGAAACGACACACGTCTATGTATGTCTATGCACAACAAGGAAGAAAAACTCTCCGATCCGTATTTTCAGTGCAATAAATCCCTATCTAACGTTCGCTTCCTAACGAACAACCTCTTACGAATAGGTTAAATTATTGCTTTTGAACGTCTCTAAACTCCATCAGAAACCAAAATCGCAGCTAAATTCTACCGAAACATCAACATTGAAAGAAAGCAAACGAAACGAAGAAATTCGGTTTGGATGTTGTTTCTCGAGCATAGAACCTTCCGTACGATATTTCCATAACAAACATGGGACGCGACGTGCTAAGATATTTTTACATTGACGCCCTTACGCTCGACGTAAAATTACGCGTTAGTACCGCGTTAACCCGACCTGCAACGGGATAGTTATTTACTCCCGGCTTTTTCTCGTAGTCCATTATATTAATATCGATCGTTTTACAAATTTAGCCTCGACCTAACCAACTATGCGTCCCTCGTATGAACAGTATCGAGCTTCCTAACCGAGTTATCTTATTACCAACAGACTCAAAAACCATTGAGAATATCATGCTGCATTATTTTGCAGATCGTTGTCTTACGAAATTCCATAGAAATTCATATCGATACACTTTTCCGTTACTCTTGATCGTGCAAAAATTAGCGTCTGAATAGAGCATACGATAGAAAGCTTGGTATTAGTCGGAAGAACGTAAATTGAAGCCAATGGAAGTTTTTCTTTCAACCAATTCAAATTTCTTTGTCTCTCCGAGTTGAATAGTTCGGTTTGATCCTTCACGTACGACATGTTCCAAGCAATTCGACGTGACGCGACGCGGTCGATCGTTCTCCCTTTAAGGATGCAGAAAAAACATCTTCCATAAAACCCCACGACGGTAAACAACGCCGAGGCCACGCGATTCTTCGGATATCAAGGTCATCCATATTTTTAAATCCAACGTCATACTTTCATCGGCGCAGCTTTATAATTGACATCAAGGGAAATTCAACGACCTAACATGCCGTAACCATCGGATGACCTTGGCCGTTACCATTACCATTTACCATTATCGATACCTTGAAAAATCACGTGCTGAACCGTGATCGTCGTTATCGAGAAAATTAAACGGAAGACGCGTCCCGCATCTGCTCGAGTCGCGTAAATTTATTCACGATCCCGGAGTCTAGCAATATAACTGGTAGATCGGTCGTCGATCATACTCCAAGCCGTAGAGAGTTGTAACACCGTGAGACAAAACTGAGGGAAGAAAGATTGCAGATCATTCGATCTTTCGACGACAAACGTTTCGACGGTTCGTTAAACCTATCGCGATATTTCACGCGTTCCGATTTAGCCACTCGCACCGTGAATCGCAATTCCATACAATACACGCACGTACGTGTGTATCAACGAAAGTACGCGATAAACATTTTGTATAAGTACCTATGTTGAGCAACTTGTCTTTCGTCGTTAAACGAGACATAAATTAAACTACGATCAAATAATACGACCGCTTATCGAGGATTCAATTCTCGAACTAAAAGAGACAATTCCTCCGCCTTTCCCTTTTCCATTTCACCCTTCCTACCGCTTTCTTAACGATGCTATCTCACCTTCAACAATGATTGTCGTTTTCGTAAATTGGAATAGCATCGTTGTCTATTTTTCCGTGTTTCTACGATTGCGTTTTAACTCTCATTTCTCTCGAGAATCCTTTCTCTGCCGTCGGAGATCCGTCATACCTTCATAGTACATACGTTCGCGGTAACCGCGTAGCAACGACCCTAATTAATCTCGAAACGTATCTCATACGTATCACCTTTGATCGCTACCGTTTCTTATCATATATCGTATTTTCTAGACTAATTATCGTTAGTAGGTGTAGCTTCGTTCCAATCGTATTTTCGCGTCGGCTCGTTCCGTATACGTATAAATATACGATAGAATAAGTTAAGTACGATGGAGTTAAAGGTTTGTTTACGGATCAAAAAGCTCCCACGCGATAACGACGATATCGTATCAAATTAAATTGAATTTCTAAAACGTGTAACAAACGTACTAATTATCCTTATGCGCGATAGATTAAACTAGATTGTTTTTCACGATATCTTTTGATCTCCACTCTCGTTGATGTCGATTGGATCGACATCGATCTCATTTACTCCTTGTTGCCTCTTGTCGTGTATTCATCCTGGACAAATTATCCAATTCTCGTTGAAAATGTCAAAAGACGTTGCAACAAAGGAGTTAAAAGATTTGAAGTGCTAGTCGCGTCAACGTTGTTGCCGTCGATTCTCCTGCATCTCCTTGGCCTCCGAGTACTCGTCGTCATCGTCACCATCGTTATCGTCGTCATTGTCGTCGTCATCGTCATCCTCGTCATCGTCAACATCGGGCCTCGAACGTTCGGCCAATAAGGGTGGCGGAATAGTAGCCACGTCGAAGCTTGAGTCAGTACTCGAAATAATCTGACCATCCTTCACCTCGAAATCCACCACCACTCGATGACGCCTCTTTAAGTTTTCCCGTCGTCTTCGACGAACAGCTATCTGACCGTGAACAGGCGTGTGAACGGGACTGTCCATGCTCGAAGACGTATCACCCTCGCTCTGGGGACTTTTGCTGGACGAATAAGGCATCGTTTTCGTCCGAATCTGCGTCCTGATCTGCATCGGAGGACTAGAGGTGGTCGACTCGCCGCTCAGACTCGTTGTCGAATAATACGGAGTCGACTTCGCTCTGATGGGAACGAGTACGGGTCGCTCGGTCGATCTAGTTTCATGATACCTGCCAGTTTCCATGGGTTCGGAGAAACCTCGTTCGAATTTGGGAGTTGACCTGCTGCGGACCTTTTCCTTCTGGATGACGGTCTCCTCTCTTTCCTCTTCGAACGACCAATCGTCGTCCGCCGGTCTGGAACCGAGCGCCAAATCTGCGTATTTTTCGTGCATATCCTCGGCGTTGTCCCCTCGACCAACTTCCATTCGGATTTGATCGCCGCCCGAATATTTCATAGCGGGAACGTTGTCATACAAACGATCGTCTCCCATCTGTTGCCTCCCTGACGCAACCTCCTGGTCGTCGAGCTCTTCCTCCTCTTCGAGGATCGGAAGCGGCGCATCACCATCGTCCGACATTAGTCGAAACTCGTCGTCGATAGTCTCGTCGAACTCGTTCTGAAGAGTTATTCGAGGTGGCGAGATATACGTCGATCGTACGGAACCTTGCCGTTCGTCGTCGCCGTGACGCGACACCAGTCGATGATCATCGAATTGATTATCGATGAATCTTTTCGCTTCGTTCGACTGCTCGTTCCTGATCGTTCGACCGATCGATGATGATCGTTCGCCGTCCAACGGAAGGCCCATCGCCAGATGCTCGTCGAACGGCGAACGTCGATCCATGTTCCCAGATACGGAAACGGAAACGGATACGGATACGGAATGAGACGGTGTTAGTGGAGGCGTAGTCGGCGGTGGCGGCAACAGTGGCGAGGATGGACCAATAAGCGGAGGACCATCGGCCGTTCTGCACTTGGAATTCGGCCTCATGCTAGTCACGCTTTTATCGGATGTAGTTGTGTCGCTTTGACTTTTCTCGACCGGCGTCGATGAGGAGTAGTGCTGCTGAGGAATGACGGTCGTGCTACCCGACCAGTCCGAGATCGAGGCTCCGAGTTCCGCCAGAGAGTTGTCGTCGGATTTGGTACCAGAATATTGGCAAAATTGACGCACGGTGTTATTCGAACTCGACCACTCCGACATCGACAATCCCATCGAGGTGTCTTCGCTGTGCGAAGAACCCGTCACGTGAGAGTTCGACTTTGGTTTAACGGCTATCTTTACAGTACCGTCAACGGTGGTTGCAGAGGTCGAGCTGTGACCGTCCTCGAAAAACGTGGAATGCAAATCGTCGTGCAGTGTTCGATTCTCATCGCTAGAATCGCTGTCGTGTTCCACTTGACCCGGTGTTTCGGTGCTGTCGGTTACCGTTACCTTGACCGCCTCCTCAGGCTTGATCTCCATATAAAAGGTTTCGACGTGGCTGACTACAGGAGGATCGAACACAGGCGAACTAGGCGGAGATGGCCAATCCTCCGAGCTTTGTTCCTGCAGCTTCGGCTTCCCACCCGATTTCGGCGATTTCGCCTCCTCCTCTTGCTCGCTTACCACGTCTATAGGAATATCAGGCAATTCGGACGATGTGCGCCGATCATCGGAAATCGAGGGAAGAGGCGTACCGGATGGTGGATCAGAAGACAGAGAAAGTTGATGGTCGCTCGATATCAGTGACTCGTCGTCCAAACTGGGTGACCTTGAACTAGGCTTGAACGAGTCCTCCAAATCGCTTTTATCCTGTTCCGATGTAGTGGATCTCTCGGAAATCCTAGATAACGTACGTGTGAGCGCAAACGTGCCACAACTGGTTAGAATATCCGGACCTATCGGATAAATGAAACTGCCAGGAAAATCGGCAAGATCCTCTTGAAAACTGTCCTCATTCTGTCCGTTGCTATCCTCGGACTGAGACTGAACGGCATTGTTCTCGTCTTGACCTGTCCAACCCTCGTCGTTGCTCGAACTTCCAGAGCTTTCCAGGGGAAAGGACTTCCAAGTCGAATTCAAATCGTGTCTAAGTCCCGATTGGGAGCCGCTACTGTTCTCCTCCTCCAAGGAACCAGGCCCACGCGTGTCTTTCATCATTGCGACGATTTCCCGGCGATCCACTATCGGCTGGATCTGGCCAATACCCAGCGGTCGAGCTATAGAGCAGGAGCTGGATTCCGGGTCTTCGCGGTCCGGCGTCCACGTACTGGTTTCCTCGCTTCTCGAACGTTCGCTACTCAACCTAAGCTTCTTGTCGATCGTCAAACGATTCGCACTCGGAACATCCTCAGGTAACTCTTTCATCATTTCTTCGACGGTCTCCTCGTCTTTTGGCAGTTCCTCGGCTAGTTCACCGTCCTCGTCCTCTCTTCTCATTTCTAAATACTCAGGCGTCAACTCTACTTCCACTAGGGTCTTCTCGTCCATTTTGTCGACTCCATAATCCGGTGAGCTCAATTCGCTGTCGATACCTCTCATGTGAACCTGGGTATCTAAAGCGTCGAGCGTATCTTCGCTCGTATCCGCGGAATCCAACGGCCGATTCTCATCGCCTTCCTGCTCTTGCGCTTCCCGCTCGTCTTCGCTATGGACAATCTCCTCCTCGTCCTCCTCTGCATCATCTTCCTCGGCATCACCACCGATGTCATCGTCGGAACACTCCTCGATAGAGATCTGAATCGGCGACTTTACCATGTCTTGTCCGTCGTCGAAGTCGATCGTTGTCGTCGATCTGAGAAAGGCGGTCGGTCCAGCGTCTTCTCGCGTAACGGTTACGGTAGTCACCGTTACGTCGGGAAGATCGTCCCTCTCCGTCGCTTTCTTCGAATCCTTGGCGAGCTTGATTGCCTGCCGCCTTTCTTCGTCCTCGATTTCGATTGACACTGTCGTGGAAATCTCGGCCTCGGCAATTTTTCCAGTAGATTCGTCGACGATCATCGAACGTTCGTACAGTTTCTCCTTCGTCAGCGACACAGCTTCGGTCGCTGTTTGGTCGCATGGTCGCAGAACAGAACCCTCGATGGTTTTTGAGACGCTGAGTAGATCGATTTTTTCCGCTCTAACAGCTTTATCGAACGCGACCACTTCCTGTTCGGTGCCAGACTCCACGGAACTCTGATCGATAAATTTCGTTTTCTCGTCCACCTTAACCGATTCCAACATCGTCTTTTGATCTTTACCGTTCGAGTCTAATCGCAGCACGTCTCTCTCGTATGGAATTAAATCCGCGCTTGGTATGATCTCGTTGCTTTCTGTCAACGGCGATTCGAGATATTGCGCAGAAGTTTCAGTAACAGACAGGGAATCGGTAAAGATCTCTGGTATGGTGGTGTGGTCGGTACTGTCGGACCTGTGGTTGGGCGATGCCTCGATCTGAATGGATTGCGGTTTCATTGGCGGGCCAGTGGTGGAGACGGCACCGCTGCCATATGGAACAACCGCCTCTGTCGGCACGTCCTCGTCAGCCTTTTCCTCGTCAGGATTCTCCGACACGTCGACGGTGTCGTCCTTGCTGGAAAACGCGGTCGCCGGTGGAAGTTTGTGCACCGCTATCACCGGAGCGTCCAACGACTTGGCTCGCCTTTGAGAGGTCGGAGACTGCGTTGCGCCCTGCCTTTGCAATGCACCGATTCCGCTTCCCTCCGATAGACCGAGACGCGCACGGGCAAATAGAACGGGCGTTTGTCCCAGCTTTCGCAATATTACCGGCGATTGCGTCAAATCCTGTGGATACGAGCTCTTTTTCTCCGTGACGCGATCTTCTACAGGTCTGGACGCGTCCATAGTCTCGCGCTCTCGTGCGTCGAAATCGGTATCGGCCCTCGGCTCCTCGATATCGGTTTCCGCTTTCAAATCGATTTTCGCACGCAACGCTCTAGATTCCTGCTGCAACTTCGACACCACTATTTCTTTCATCGATGTAGGCGATTTCAATTCCGTCGATTTAGTCTCGGACTTGGTGCCACTTTTCGACCGTTCAACGATCGTTCTCTTTGGCGATATCTTCTCCGCGGAATCCTTTCTTTCGGCGCTGCTACTCAGACTCTTTGAAATACCTAACGACTTTGGTCTCGTTTTTTCGGATTTCACGCCGGATGCCGCGGTAACTTTGATCAAATCGTCGTCGACCGAGGCGGATTTCGCTCGAGTACCACCTTTGCTCTCCTCCTTCTCCTCCTTTGACGCGGAATATGCCTTCTCGGGCAACCGAGTAATAGACTTGGATCTACCTTTCTGAACGATGCTCACCTCTGGTGCCACGTCGGTCGAGTCGATTATGATGATTTCCTGAGGCATCTCTCCCAACTTCAATTTGGACTTGTCGATCTTCGAGCTGGGCGTGGTTACGCGGGACTCCTTCGAGGTCGCTTTCTTCAAAGGAGGCTTGTCTCCCTCGAGCGACTTGGATTGTTTCTTGAAATCCTTCTTTGGCTCTGGTTTCGCTCTCTTCGCCCTTTTCGGCGACACATCCGGAACAAAGTGTTTGTTCTCGACTTCCGGCGAGAGCAAAGTATCGATCGGTGCTTTCTCTTCGGCTAGCGATAACGATTTCGAGCGCAGAGGTTCGCCGTGTGGCCTCGACATGAAAGGAACGAATTCAGGAACTTTAAGGCTGTCCAGTTCTAACGCGGGCTTCACAGGCACTTCGTCCAAAGGCAGATCTGCGACAGGTTCCACGAAATCGTCGAATCCGGTATCGATGATCTTCGGTTTAGCGATTCTAGCTTCGGAAAACTTTGACTCTATCTTCTCCAAGATGCGTTTCGTTTTCTCCGGTATGCTCGGTTTCTCCAATGTCTTTGGTTTTTCCGGAACTTTCGGTTTCTCCGAGATTACATCAACGGTAGTAGCCGAAGGTAAAGATTCCTTCTCTTCCCTCTTCACCTTCTCCTTGTCTTTTTGTTCTAATTGCACATCCATTACTTGCTCCAACTTCTTTTCCTGCGACTGCGGTTCCAACTGTTCAGTTTGTTTCTCATCTTTAATTTGCTTGCCATCTACGTCAACGATTTCGCCTTCGAACGTTTTTCGGGAGGAGTCGTCTATGGGCGAAACTTTTTCTACCTTATCGGAGCCGAATCTTTCGTCTTCTATCCCGGTCGCAACCGGTTTAGGAATTTCCGGCAATGGTATTTTTTCTATACTGTCTTGCTTCTCCAAGCTATCATCCGGCGTTTTCAGACTGTCCTTTTCCATTTCGGACTTGGCCTTACGCTCGAGTTTCATCTTCATTTCCATTCCAACCACGTCGGCAAAATTCAAAGGCTTCACCTTCGAATCGAGCGACCGTTGCGCGCTTGCGAAGCTCTTGGATGACTCCGAGGGTGATGTCCTCCTTTTTTGTATCACAGAAACTATTGTTACATTAGGATCTGTGGGAGACATCTTGGGCGAGCGTTTCTCGATCGACGATAATATGGTGACATTCGGTTCGATCGGTGATAATTTCGATGTTTTCTTGTCGAGACTGGACGATTTAATACCCGTTCGATCCTCGATCACGATTTCCGTTCGGTTTTTATCGAACGACGCGGATCTGAACGGCTGTTTATCGGGTGACGGAGCCTTCGAACCTGCCTTGGATGGACTTCTATTCGTTGGAGAGAAACTGCAAACTACGTTTTTCGCGTCGGTAGGTGATAACTTCGACGTAGGACTCAAGATACTTTTCGGTTTATCGGACGGGCTTGAGAGTATCGATTTAGGTCGCATGGGCGTGATCGAAACGCTCTTTGGCTTGTCAGGCGAGAGCTTGCTACTAGGCTTGTCTATCGAGGACAGCTTAGACAGATCGAAACAAGAAATGTCCGTGATCATTTTCAAAGGCAACTTGGGAAGATCTCGAACGGCACCGGCCTTTTTCGAAATGGTTTTGCCGCTATCCGACTCGGACTTCTCGTCAGATGCGGTACCATTCATGACGTGTCGTTTGTGCAACATGTAAGGTATTTCGATGTTCGCCTTTTGCATAGCCGCACTGTCCGAGAACGGATCTTCGTCTCCCGAATCAGCTGGCGTTAAGTCGATGGATTTCTGATGCATCAGTATGTGCCGTTTACTGTTCGAGCCTAACCTCTGCCGTGCCGGATTCGGATCGCTCTTGGTACGTTCGACCGGTGTATGACCCGGTATCGTGTCGTCGAAACCCAGCACCACACCTCCCACGATCTTCGGTTCGTACTCCGTAAACATGGTCTTCGATTTAAAATTTTCCATTTCCATCGGCACACCGATCACCGTGTCCGTCCTCGACTCTATCGAGAGCCTCGCTTGTCGTTCTCGCTCGCGCTTCTCCTCGTCCTTTCGCGCTTTCTCCAAGCTTCTCCAGTCGTCCCTTTCACGCGGTTTCTCCTCGGACTTGCCCCTTTCTGTTCGTCCCTTACTTTTCCTCGATTCCTTGTACTCGATCCTCTCTATGCTGTTTCTCCTCCAATCGTAGACCTGTTCGATGCACTCGAAACTTCTTCCTCCTCCTCCCCCTCCCCCTCCTCCTGCTCTCGAGTCAAACCTATCCAATTGCTTTCGCTCGCGCGAATCTAGTCGATCTGGGTGCCTTCGTTCGCGCGAATCCAACTTTTCGAAGCTCTTTCGCTCCGCTTTTCTATCGTATCCTTTGTCTTTCGAAACGTTGTTGCACCTCTCCAAAGACTTCAATCTTTCGATCGTAACGGGATCGAAATCAAATGTCGGCTTCTCCTGCGAGTCCAATCTCTCGACGCTTTTTCCACGATGTTCCCTGCCAGCACTGAGTCGTTCGAGCGGGCTTTTGTTTCCAGAATCAAAACGTTCCAACGTATGCCTCTGGTTGTAATCGACCGTATTACTTCGACTTCCCGGACTTCTCCTCTTCTCCTTTGAATCTAACCGTTCCACGCTTCTCTCTCGACGTTCCCTCGATTCCGAATACCGATGACCCGTCTTTTCTTTCGGACTTCTGTTTAGATACTCCGTGCTACCTCGAAGTTCCTGACAATCTAATCGCTCGACGCTCTTCCCGCGTAACGCGTAAGGATCACCATGACGGAAGGACTTCTCCTTCGAATCCAACCGTTCGTAACTTCTCTCTCGAACGTCCAGCCTCTCGATGCTTCTTCGTAATTCTCTTGCGTCTATTCGATCAACGCTACGACGACCGTGCATGTCCGATTTTCGATCTCGCGAATCCAATCGCTCGACCGATCGACGTTCTCTCAACTCGCTTCTTTCTGCCTTCTTACTCGAATACTCCCTGGAATAATCCCTTTCGACACGTTTTTTCTCTTCTCGGTCCACGCTTCTCCTCTCTTTGTCTTGCAACTTTGTCAACGTTTTCTCGAGCTTCGTCTCGCTTTCGCGATTCGATTTTCGATCCCTACCACCACTGTCACCACCACCACCACCGCTACTAACACTACCTGCACCAGCACCTTTGTAACCCCGACCTAAACTACCCGTTTCTACGTATGCGCGTGATATATGGTCTTCCAAACTGGCAATACTGCGTGCTCTGACTGTCCTAGCTCTTTGATCTATGATCGTTCTATTGGTCGAATCTACTGGACTCAAATCATCATCTATCCGAGATTTTGGACGCATAATACCCTCATCCCGTAAAATCTCCGAATCTACGTGAGTGATCTTATACTTTGGCTTCAAGTTTTTCAACTCGTTCAACACAGACATTTTTTGTTTTTGCACTTGCAACACGACAGGATCTTTTCTCCCAGAGTCCTGATGCGGAAGAGAATGTTTAGATTGTTGTTGTTGCTGTTGTTGCTCTATCGAATTAGCGTGTCGTGTCTCGAATTTTCGTTCGATTTGAGTGCTAGATCGTTGTATTCGAGACTCAACGGTGATATAGTCACTGTCTGGTTTCGCGGTCACGGCTGAGTACCGATCGATAGACTTTGTTCTAGCGTTCTTGAGGTCCGCGAGCACAGATTTGAATTGTTGTCTATCCGTGGATTTGATCGATCGGTGTTTCACGAAGGAATCGGTCTCGGAATCCATTTGGAACATCTCGTGCTCGATTCCTTCGTCGCTCCTATCGGACATTGGCTCGTTCTCGTCGTCGTCGTCCCGCGGACTCGAATACGATTCCGGATATTCAAATTCGTGCTCGCGTTCCAAAAGTTCGTAGGAATCGTGCGAAAGATCGTCGTGAGAGAGATCACCCGCAGGACCAGATTCCTCGTGGCCAGATTCAGTGGAGAGCGACGAAGTTCCCGGGTAGGAGCTACTATAGACACGCTCGGGTACCGAGTCGTGATCGAGAGAGGGTAACTTCGAGCTAGCCGCGCTGTACGATCGATTACTTTCATCGTACCGCGTCACGGGATTGTCTAGCTCTCCCTGGGAGGGCAAACGGAAAGGTTCCAATATAGGATCATCGGAAGGTTTGTCGTCCTTCGATCGCGCTTTCCCTGAATCCTCGAAGCTAGAAGCGTACAACTCGCGGCAACTGGCCGATCGCTGCCAGGGATGTCTAGGCATAGGTCGCGGTGGGGGAAATTCAGGAGGACTGCTGTTAGAGGGGCTGATACGACCTGCTGATGAAATCCGTTGCTGGCTGGCAGCAAGCATCTGCCGCGGTACTGGGACCTGGCTGGGAGTGGCCGGGGAATGGACGTCGATGGAGGTAAGTGTCCGAAACGACGTAGCTGTGTCTTCGCGACGGTGAATCGTCCCTCCCATCGAGACACTCGTCACAGTCGTCGGAGAATCCAGTGTCATCGAGCCGCATGATAGAGACAGAGCTGGGGTTTCCAGGGCTGAAATTATTCCCTTCTTTAGCTTTTACATTTTCGGTATTGTACACCTACCCCCGCTCGCGAACCCTGTTTCCTTGCGTTCCTTCTCCCTCCATAATTCCCACTATTTTCCCTCTGCCCACCCTTCTGTTATCTCATTTTTTCTTGTTTTCCCGTTCGATTTGCCTTTTGCAATTCCGAAGGATCTTTGAACTCATCGGCTTTCGCTCGATTGCTCCAAGACCTTCTTCCCGGCGAATCGATACATTCGATATTCTTACGAGTATACCTTCCCTTATAGCCTTTTTCCGCGTTTGCATTCTCTTGACGGAACAACGTAAACAAGCCTCAGATAATAAACTCCAGATAATCATTTTTAAAAGCGTTCTATTTGCAATACGCTAACTTTACTACTCTCTACTTTTACGATACTTTATGTACGATACTTCAACAGAACTTATGTCAAAAATAAAATAATGCTAGGGGACGAACGAAGAATAAACGGTAACACAGTAAATGAAAACGAAAGGAAAAACGAGAAGACGATCGAGAGAAACTGATCTTTTAAAAAGAAAAGAAAAAACAAAAGAAACGAAACAGAGGCAAAGAGCGGGGGTATGAAAAAGAAAGCGTTTCTCGTGGAGGTTGGTGTCGGTCATGGTACATACCAGGATCGCCGAGGGGCAGGAGGGGGTGGGCAGAGATGCTGGAGCTGCCCATAAGGGAGCTGCTTGGAGTGGCCCCACGATAGCCTCCCCCCTCCAAGCCCTGCAATGCCCTACCACCGCTAGTCTGCCGGAACGAATTGGACCTGCGAGCAAGAGAGAGTCAAGTTCAGCATCAGACTTAGGCTACCAAATGCCAAGCCTGTCCAGAACTAACTAATATTTTTCGCATTTTTTTTTTCCACCTTCCTATCATCTCTTGTAAAATAGTAGCTTTCTCGTTACGCTTACTCGGTTAACCATTATCGTTTCAAGGGTCTCCTTTCCTTCTTAAATCTCTTTGTCTCTCTCTCTCATAAACGTTCCTTTAATACATATGTATTTGTATGGAAGAAAAAGTTGCGTGTCACTCGCGTTCGCGATGTTTACTACCCTTATATCGCAACCAATATCACGATCGCGGTAAAACAACAATATTCAAATAATCAAGTATGCCCTCAAAACGATAAAATAGTACATTAAGTTAAACAGAAAATATACGAATCAAATAATGGTAATAATAGCAATGTTAACAAGCAATCGTATGAAAACTATCCTTTATACACAAGATACCATATCATCGTTAAAAATCCCCTCCATTATCACCTAAACATTTGCTCTCATTGCATTTAATAATTTTCCTACATCCTGTGCTTACAGTTTTACATTCAAAATTCAATGATTTTGTAAACTAGTTATATTTTTGCACGCAAACTATTGTTAATGCTACGCGTAAAGGATCTGCGCACGAGTACTCGTTATCTTCGCATGCTCAATTATCGCACACACGGAGATATTCGATAAAAATGTGCACACAAACGGCGATGAATCTATCGGTGAAACACGATGCTTTTCGCTCTAATAGCGCATTATTTAGTAATGTTATCTGACTGTACATCGATATTGCGTGATAAAAAATTATGTATACCTGTTAACTGTATGTACAAGGATGAAATTATTATAAAGGAAGTACGTAATCTCTATGCTCTATTGTAGAGTAGGCTACTACGATGGAGAAATATCTGATTGGTAAAGATTCGATCGGGACAGTGAAGTATGGTAACTTTGCAGTGTGTATCATTAGGTGTTACAACGACGAGAATTAGTGACCACACTATCAAAAATAGGGTACATTGATCATTCGGGTTATCGTGCCTGATGGTGAGCCTGACTCCCCGCCACCCCTGTCCGAACAGGCAACACTGACACACGAAAGTACAAAACGAATAGAGTAAACACTTCGTTCTACTTAAAATTGGAACAACGATAGACATGATAAATACCAATTAATGTCCCGGCAAAAGCAAGACCGTGCCACCTCCCGTCTTACCCACGCAAGATTAGTGCGCTCGTTAATTAAAATATATCTCAATGGTATAAAACCAGCATTAAAAGGGGACAGTACATAACGATACGCATGCACTAGCTACACATTACTAGTGTATCCAAGAATTGATTCAATCATAGAACGACATTTCGCGGTGCTAATCCAACTTACCTTTGAAACGTTTGCCTCTTCACGTAATTGTCCCGAACAAATTCCACGATTTGCTTCTGAGTTTTCCCGCTGTACCTAATAACGCAATATCAAGAAATTTCATTAAATCGGCTTACATACCTTATACGTTTTATACGCATAACATAATATGGAATGTTTTTAGCGCAAACGCGCATACCTAAATGACGAGCCACGACTGAGAACTCGTGTTTTTTGTCGTACTACTCGTTTGACCACCGAACAACGGAAAAATCCATGATTCTCTACGCATTTTTTCCAAAAATTTTTACATTCGTTGCGTCCTTCGAAAAAGAATTCCACAGTATCTTTGTAATAACCCTACAAACGTTGCGCGAAATAGTTAATTTTCAAACCCAGTTCTTCAAGGATTCGTTTCGACATTATTTGAACGGAACATAATACACTTACGTAACCCTCTGGATGAAGTTTAATTAAAAATCGTTTCCTTTTAAAGCTGATTTTCCTGATTTTAGCCCAACTGAATGTATTTATTTTGGTGAAATTTTGAAAGACTACTATCCCCATATGTGCCACAGCCAGATTCAACGGTACACCCTCGTGATCCTTCGATAACAAATGAAATGCAACAACGATTATATACTCAAGCATAGCATAAGTCATATCTTGCGATACTTACTTTAGCTGGATGCATTTTCATCCCATACAATTCACAGCGACGCGCTGTTTCCAGCAGATTGAGATCTGCTTCTGCCGGTGATTGGCCTCTGTTTACAAAACGTAACATTTTCAGGACATTGAAACTTTATACATATTTGAACAAAGTTAATTATCTTACGCGTGTTTTTTATGATTTTCCATAATGCGACGCTCTAGTTCTTGATCTTGATGAGGCACAAATTTATAAGTTGACAAATACGTATGATCTGGATAATCCTCTATCACATAATCTCCACACTCGGCTAAAATAATTAATCATTTGTCGTAAAACTATTCTACTTTTTAATTCGTTTTCATTTATATAATTTTAAAATGAATTATTATTACCCTGCACAATATAACTCGCCATCAAAGCTGCCGTATTATCATTGCATTGTAATAGACCTTGGGCTAAATCCCGTTTAATTTGAAGACAAAATAGATATCTTGTAAACTCTTCTTCTAATTGTGCTGGATCAGGTGTATAAAATTTAACGCAAAATCTTAATATGGGATCTATTAGTGATAGTCCAACTTGTCTACAAACCGGCTTCTCTAAATCTAACCAATACTGCAAATAAATACTGTTGGTAAATATCAAAATTGTATATACAAATTATTCAACAACACATATTTATTAGCTTCTTACTTTCGTTCCATTAGGTTCCTGGTACTCCAAACCAAAATAATCAGCTTCCAAAAGATGTAGCTGTTTGCAAACTTGATCAAATAACACTCTGCCTAAAGCTTTTGCCTAAAATTTAAATAAACTTAAAATAGTACAAGCCTAATTACTTTGATCGTAAAAAATTTCCAATGTCAGATATTTCAAAATAAAGTTATCACACTTTAAATTACCCTCCAAGACAACTGAAAATATGCTTTAGATGCACCATATATATTTTATGAATAATCAATACATCAATACATTTACTCCATGCAATATAGTATCACCAATTATCTGCTCCAATTATTCATTTAGAAGTATTACATGCGTAGATAGCATAAAATAAATGATTTTTTGTTATCAAATAAATACAATGACAAACAATAATTTATAAAAATATTTAAAAATAGAAAACATTGTTATAGTTCTATAAATAAAAAATACATCAAACTAAAAAAGAACTCCTTTCTATTCTTAGACATTATGGCATATATCTCATACAGTGATTTTATATTAAATTAGTTTAGTAATTACATTAAAATACTGATTAGTTGAACATGTGACTAAAGATATATAATTGACTTACTTCTCATTATAAAATCAATCTAATACAATTTTTAATATTTATTTCATATACGTTAATATTTAAAGATATTTTGCATCAATTATAGAAGCAGTTATGATATATTTGGCTCAGTGTAAACTTGAAATGAAAGCATGTCACTTTTAATATTTTGTGTCTTACATTTGTAACTACCTCGCCAATGAACAGAACCATTTCATGAAACTATTATAAAAATTACCTGAACTTGAAACATTGTAATCGTATCATCCAACATCTGCACACGAACAGCAAGCATTTTACCAGCTTTTCTAGGTGTTGTAGGAGGGGTTCTACTACCTCCATCCACACCTGCTGGAGTCGAATGACTATGAGGCATCTTAGATCCTCCACTGCCTTTCATGCTTATGCTTTCTATATCATTCATTTTCAGTCATCTACTGTAAACTGTAGAATGACCATCTATAATTTATTTCCTTATGGAAAATTTGATTTATAATTCACTATTACATTGTCATCTGTAACAAGACATTAAATATATTTACTTAAACAGAAGTATATTTACTTACTGTTTCTAGCAAAAAACAGATTGAGTTAAATATAATATATCTTTCGAGTAAATATTACATTAACATTGACAACATGCAGTACAGATGATTAAGCAAGAAACATTTCCACGAAAAAGATACACGAAGTTTTTCTCTATCCTCTCGATCTCAAAGTAATCCTGTATCTACGCAGTATCGTGAAATCTTATACAGATTACATCGGATCGTCTAAAATTTTTGAGAAAGTGCGAAAGATGTAACGATATGAAAACGAGAAAAGTGTACCCACAAATATCAAAAGTCAAATATTATGATTTATACAAAAAGCGATCGGTCGATCCTACTTATGCTGTATAATTTCAAAAAAATTACTAACGTTTGTTTACATAACTTACAAAGATGATGTGTGCTAAATGTAAGTGTTATTGACTTATTATTCAACAATCCACTCTAGAAGTATCTCACCGAGAAGTTACGATGTTACGATGTTACGTCAAGACTATGATTATACCGATTATACTACTAATCGAACAGTGCTAATGGAATACGTTAAGAGATTGGCTGTAGTTAAAAGGGTTGAAAGTGTTGATTTGTCGATCAATTAATGATCTTAACATTCAAATAGATACCGATATTCTGAACTATAGTTTTGTCGACCGTACTCCGCTATTAAATTTCTTCTATGAGACATGAATTTCCAATTGAAATAAATAGATAAATCAATTTAAATTGTCTTAAGAAATCAGAAATAAAAGATCCATAGTGATGCATCTTAAATATACGAGAAGTGATACGAAGAGAAAAGGCGGGGCCTAGGATCTTTAAAGGGAAAGAATCAATCAAACTACATTATGAAGAAACAGAAAATGTTGGATTCTCTCATACATACGTCTGCCGGCTTAATAAGACCCGTGGCAGCACGCCCCAATATACAGCAACGCTGAGTTCATTGATCACTAAACACTCATGCACCGGCACTCCCGTTGTATGTAGAATCGTCTTCGCGATACTCCTAATATTAACAGAGAGGAAATGAGAGTGCTCACGCTTATGCTGCTGGTTGTTCCCGGACTAGTGCTGCACCACGCGACCAAGTGCTGAAGGAAACGAAAGTTAACATATACAAGAACCTATAAAAGTAGGGATCTACCCTGTTTGGTTGCATTTTAGCATATATAAGAACCTATATATTTAAACTTAAAGTTAGGGATCTGCCCTATTTGGTTGCACACTAGCATAGACAAAAACCTATTGAATTTCGTGCTACAATAACCTATTTAATTGTACGGTTCTACGGAAAAGTTTGTATCTGCTTAAAAAAGGCTATAAAAAAATATTTTTTTACTTTATAAACATGATGTTACTAAAGAGTTATATAATTTTCAAAAACAATAAAGAAGGTCGAGCTTTCCCTGTCTACAAGCAAAGATTAGCCGAAGAAATTATTGAAAAATACTTAGCAAACGTAAGAGTAAGAGAGGCATCATCTATCAATGATACATTAACGCGATATACTGGCCGGCATTTTCCTATACGGTTACCTCCAACACTAAAAGGGCGAAGGAAAACATCAAAACGATGCATTATATGCTTATCTATGTTAGTTCGGAAAGAAACAGTTTTTAAATACGACGTATGCGATGTAGCATTATGTATGGATCGTTTTAAAAAATACCATGTTAAATAAACTCTAAGAACTATTCGGAAGTCATTTACTTTAGAAGTTAACAAAAATAATAAAACTCCCGATATACGGCAACGCGCGGTGATACAGGCCAACTGTCAGTTGAACGACGCTGATGTCTGAACGGAGTAACTTAAGTAAAATCATGATTCAAATGAGTTACAAAAACGATAAAAATAAAAAAAGCCAATTGACTATAAGCGAGATATAAGGACATGAAGACGTAACGACATATATATGTAACCACGAAACTAACCACGCTTTTTATCCACCTTTCATTCATTATTGACTCAAAATTATTAATTCTATGAATTTTGATTTTTTAAAATTCAAAGAATTATATTAAAATGAACATTTCACATTATATTGAAAAGAAATGATACTTCTCATTTGGTATCCAGTGAAAGAATGACGAAAAGATAGGAGGAAGATTGTGAAAGATGAAACGAAAATACGAAATTTTTCAACGAAAATTTAAAAAATAGCCAATCAGAACTCCCTACCAAAAAAATTATTTTTAAAATTATAGTAAATTATGTCAATATTGGTTGCGAAAATTTCATTTCGGAAGAAAATCGAAAATTTTTACGAAAATTTAACATATCTGAATTTTTTATGGTACATATAAACTAGGGTTAGAAATAGTGCAAAATGTCAGAATATAATAATTTATTAACAGAGAACAAAGAAAATAAACAATACATTTACAAATATTAGATATACTTAATATGTATGTGTATCTCTATACCAATAAACCATCCTATAAAGGAAAACCATCCAAAACGTTTGAGTCAGACACTTGTATTATTCGAATGTAAATTTCTGCCTTCGAAAAAATTCTAACTGCTCTTCGTTTTTCCTTTTGATTCCTGAGACTTTCGCCCTTCTTTCTTGATGTCTTCTTCCTCAGCCTCAACGGAAAGCTTTCCTTCGAATGCTCCTAGAATCATTGTACGAATTGATTCTTCAGAAACGACTGTTCTCTGGGCTGACTTCATAGTGATCGTTTTGCCTTACCTTACAAATATGAGAGTTTCCGCGATCAGTAGGAATCAGAATTAGTACGTACTAAGAAAAAAGAATACGTGGTTATATGCCGACAATGAAAAAATATTCATGCCAGTACAATTAACATGCCAAGTGCCAAGAATTAATGTTAAATCTAAAATATTATCGCGTATAAAAAATATATTAAGATTGTTGCATCATTCCACTGATCCATTATCGTTTGAAAAGGAATGTTCTCTTTTCTTCTCTAAAAAAAATGTAGTAAACAATTAATTTCTCTTTCTTAGGCAACTCACAATTAGTTTCATTATTGCGCGATTTTGCCATTCTCATACTTGTCTACTTTGGATAGGAAAGTAAATATAATCTTTTCCGTACGACCGTACAATTAAATAGATTCTTGTAGAATGGAACTTAATAGGTTTTTGTCTATGCTAGTGTGCAAACAAACAGAGCAGATCTATAACTTTAAGCTTAAATACATAGGTTCTTATATACGTTAAATAGCAACCGAACAGGGTAGATCCCTGCTTTGATAGGTTCTTATATATGCTAACGTTCATTCTCTTTTAAACGTGATAAAAATATGAACACAAAAACGTTACCCACACAATATTTTCTTTATTTATTTACATCACTTTCTATTGCGAATTACAAATTTTAGCTTTTTTGTCAACTTGATCTGCATGCTACATTAACAAATTACATGTTTTAAGTCTACTTTATACAATTCCTTGCAGTCAAGTAAATTTGTTGCAATTATACTCTTAATTTGTATATTCAATTTTTATCATGTTAAACAGCTTTTTAGACAATCTTACAATACAAGCAATAAAAAATAAAATTCTGCACTCTTAAAATATGTGGATTTTCTTTTCCCAAATTTTTAATAACAAATATAAACATTTATATATGTCGATAATCACATTGCTTACAACAATATAGAAGTATGTGTTATTCACCATCTTGCTAATTGAAACTAAAGGTTATTATAAATTTCTGGTATTTCAATATGTTTCGATACTGTACGATACCGAAACATCAAATTATAAAGATTCAATCTAACTTCTAAAACATTACAAGATAGACCAAAGAAAGAAAATTTACAGACTAAATCACAAAAATACTATATCATAAGTCAGAAGAATGTTTTGTCTACTGATTATTGTTAACTATTTTCAAATACAAAATGTATGCTATGACAATAAAACAAACTTACATATTTCAGCTATCATACATACATATTTACAAATTATTATTAGTAGTTACTATTATCAATATTCGTGTCATAAGTATTCCCATATTTAAATTCTTTCTATTGAAATATCATAGAGTTTATTTTCCTGCTAAGGTCAACATCAAAGTACAAAAATTTCACCTAACGTAAAAGTTACAAAATTTGATAAAATTTGAACATTATTGAAAATTAAACAAATATCAGGAAATTTCCTAAATCAATTTCTTATCTGCAATGTATCAATTATATTGAACCAAATTACGCAATTTCTTTTATCATAGTCACAATATTTAGTTTTAAACCTTAAGTCCTTGATTAATTATTCAAAATACAACAATTTGTATCTTACCATCGTATCATTATTTGTATCATTTCTATCAATATTTAATAAAATTTAACATACATATATAAAGGAAAATTAATTTGAAATGTTAAAAACTATTTTGTCAAAAAATCCTTACAATTTAAAATTTTGTTCTTATTAAATTATGAAAAGATAAATAAGAATCTTTCAGTTTATTACATTAATATGTTTAATACTCTTTTGACAGAAAAGTACTATTAACTATCATTATACACATATTACACGAATAACAACAAAACAGATATATTTACACAATAACAAATAATGGTACTTCATTTTGATTTTAGTCGCAAAAAATTTTCCATCGATATTTCTTTTTTATAAAATTTATATGTATATATATATATATATGTGATATACAAAAATTGTGATATCAATGTTCTTTCCTCATAAAAAGCAAACAAATTTGAGTTGCAAAAGATTAAAGCTAATACAATTTAAAATAAATTTCATTATCTATTTAATTTTAAATTTCATAATTTCTCTCTGTTATAATTATACTCAAATATGATTCGATATATTTTTATAATATAAGCGCTGTTTTTGTGTATCATTATAGATAGATAGTATTCAGATAGAAAATATTTTCCGCTCAAAAGATCTATTTTTTAGTGGTTCCACGAGTTTTTTAATTATACATTTCAGTCGTGTACGAACATCACGAGCTTTATATTTCTACTATGTTATATTAATAAAATCGTTAACAAAACAGGAGCGAACGGAGCAAGGTTTCAATCATCGAGTATGTAAAAAATTAATTCAAGCACAATATGCGTATCTTGACTACTTTGCGCTGCTTTATGCAGAACTTGAATTAATTCGTTGTCTAAACTCTTCATGTAGATTGGAGGCAATTTCATACCTTCGCTACCGGCTTCATAACCAACCTAGTATATTATTATGATTATAATTTTATTATATTTCTCTTTTCAAAGAAATTATGTTAAATGACTAAAATCTGATTATTTTTTCACACTTTATAAAAGAAGCTTATAAATTGTCACACTAAACTTACATTGTCAGGATGAATAGTTGTTCTTACACCAAGCTTTGTTAAACCAGCATTGGCTAATAAGTCCAATAACTTCACTAAGGCTGTACATGTTGCTTTCGCTATATTTCCTGATAATTTATTTATATCCACAGGATCATGAACACCATTTGGATGATCATCGGACTTTAAAAAGATAATATTCTATGTTATATATTATAAATATAATAAACAATTCAGAATTTATATCATATTTTTTTCTAAACGTACATTAATGATAAATACTTCTGTCCATCGTATAAATCTACTCGTTCCTTTATAATCAATACCATTGTGTATTCGGATTGAAGGAATACCATCCATAGGTCGTCTATCAATAGGACTTTTTACCCTGAAAACACGCAACATAGACTTAAATAGATGATTATAAATAATTATTATAGTAATACTTACCCTACATTGAATTGCACATCATTATCGACCCACTTTATGTTCACTGTTTCATCCGGCTCGGGTGCTCCTTGTCGACCGCATCCGATTGAAAAGTCTTGCATATTTTTTAGAGCTGCTTTCAAGGCTTCCATTTTCTCTGGCATTATTTCTACCATTAATCCATCCTCAACTATGCTAGATTTCGCTGACAAACCCATCGATGATTTCAATGCTCCGTTAATCACGATAAAACTAGTACCTGTTACTGTATCGATTGAACAATTACTTTCAAAATATTCAAATAAATACATAAATAAGTAAAAATCGAATACGTACTTGTTCTTGGATTATTATTGATACTTATCGCTTGCGTTTGATAAGTGCTTTCATCACCGGTGTTAGTTTGTATACAGACTAAATGTGAGTCAGCAGCAATACTAAAATTTGAAGCGTATGCTAATACGTGATCATTCGAATTATTTAAACCTTTGATCACTTGATCGTATCGATTTCTCGGAAACATTACATCTGTCATTCTGTTTCTTAAGTGAATTGTTAGTCCCCTTACACTTGGTAACGTGTACGCAAAATTTCTGAAATCCGCTAAAACCTTCATAACAGTATGTCCTATTTCAAAGTATAATGCATCCCGAAACCGAACCGAGAACAACGGGCACGGATAGTAACGATATTCTGCGCCCAGTCGTAAGACAAGGCGTAACGGAAATACTTTCGCCCATGGTGTTTCCCACCTATAGATATCAAGATAGCAAATTGATCCATTTTCAATAGCCATTAAATTTGCATTATTAAAAAAAACAAACCTGTGAACTAGGAGGCCAAATAGGTACGGGCCAGGAGGTAATATAATTTTTTGCAAGCATTGCGATGTTTGTCGAATAAACAAGAACCCTGCGTGTTCCCGAGAATCCAAGAAATTTCCTCCCTGGTATATTAAAAATCCCAATTCGGACACAATGTTTCCTGCATGAAATCAAAGTAACGTAGCATTGTAAATTAATTAATATAGAATATAAATAATACCTTTCATAGCTTCAAGACGTAATTGGTTAATAAAAAGGAGCAGATCTTTAGGAACCCGGATTTCATCAGGTAGTACCTCGATTAATAATATAATTTCATCTTGTCCAACACAATCCAATCCTTTCGAAGTTACATTCCAACATGTTTTATTAACACAACAATTTACTACAAATAATGAATTTATTAGTAATTGTATAATATCTGAAATTATATACACCTTTAATTTATACTTACAAGTTACCATTTTGACATATGCATAGAGATTTCGATTAATCGCAAACATAACAGGTGGTTCACATTCATTTTTCAGCGTTTTGTATAGAAGATTCTCGTCCGTTACAGCATGATATGATACCTCTGATTTACATATTTGAACATATTTATGTAATACAACATTAACATAGAACTACTACTGTAAATAAGATTATTACTCACGTCCTTTATGTATCGTTACTGTTGGTGGAAGCGCATTAGGGTCTTGTGGCACATAACTTTCTGTATTTGGGTCAAAACGTGGTAGGTTCTGTTTCTTGACAGACGTACTTGGTACAGATGAGCCAGGTGTTGGTATTCTCTTACTACCAGATTTCCGGTATGGTGGTTTCAAATCCCACGACATGTCTAGTTCTGTCAGGTCACAGCCAGGCCTTATTCCTGTGTTTTAGTTAGAGGTGCATAAAACCAAAACAAACAGGAAGGAACAGGTCCAGTGTAAGGGTAAAATATTTGAAGGAGATGAAAAGTAAAATATAATAATAACTTGGGCAGAGGAGTGTAACTTTAACTCAAAGAACTAAAAATATTATAATAAGGTATGTTAAGAGTAAAGTGTAAAGAGTTATTACATAAAATTGTTGTAGATTTGAATAATATATATTAAGCATTAAGTGTTAAATATTATACAGCTATCTGCAGCCATAAGCATAGTTCTAATATATCAACAAAAATAAATTTTGTGATAAACCAAATCACATATTTGTAACGCATATAAAAACTGAAATATTAACTTTCAAAAAAGACAAATTCATTAGCAATGCATTTCTTTTGATTTAAATAAATCTAAATAACATAATATTTATAACCTTCACTCACCATCACTGAACATAACAGATTTTGAAATTTCAGGCCGACTCTTTGTACCATCTTCCCTTTTAAGGACTCCAACGGGTACCATAACCGTAGGAGGTGGAGGCAAGCCGCCAGCTAACTGTTGCAAGGGTGGTATAGTTGAACAGTACTCCATGGGATTATTTGGATTAGGCTGTCTCCCCTATAACCATTTGTCGAATACTCCTAACATTCACATTTATTTCTTTATCCAGCAAACACAAGCCATGCACATAAAATATCAGTACTTTTCTGTTAATTGTATTTTAATTATGTTTCAATATAATGAAATTATGTTTCACTAAATATCTTAAAAATCTTATCTTGTCTTAGAAATATTAATGTTAAAAAAGAATTTGTTTGCTTTGAAAAATTCACAAAAAGCTTAAATAAGACAAACAAGCACTATTAGCAGTAAGATAAATAAAATGACAAAGGATATAATATACGTTTAACAAAATTTTAATGTAATATTTCAAGCAACTATTTGTTAATAAATCTGTACAACTGAATTAATGCAAACTATGAGAAATCTTTCATATTTACTGGATATTAATTACTATTAAAGTAAGAAGCAAACAAGTCACTTTTCACAAAAATACTACAGTTCGAACACATGCCTTATATTTGCAATGCATGGCAAAAGAAATAAGAAACATTCATAATGTACAAAGAACATAATACAAACAGGTAAAATACATTACTATGAATTTATTACCTAAATGATTTAAGAAAAAATTTTAAACAGTGAACATTTAGTTTTAGTTAAAAAATATCAAGCTTTTGTATCAAATTAGTATCTTCTCATATAAATTTATTCTAACAAGAAAGAAGTATTCAACAAGTTGTTATAGGTGGTCACAAAACTCATACTAATTCACAATTAATTTAAATTAATTCACAAAGTGAAAAGCTTCTTCTAAATTTAATTTGTACATTTATTCTGAATTAATAAATCCAACAAAATATTTACAAATTAAAAAAGGAAAAATAACGTAATAAAAATTGAAGAAATGTAGGAGATTAATGAGTCTTACAAGATTCCATTGCAAGTTGTTTTCAATAGAAATTAGGAAATTAATAAACAAAAATTTTTATTGAATATTAACATTCATAAGAATGTAGTAGAAATCACAATCAAAGATTTAGTAGTATAATATCTCATATTGCTATTTTTGTAAACAACTGAATCAAATTAATGAAACAAAAGATTAAAAACAATTGAAAGTAATTATTGAACGCTATACTAAAATGAAAAATATGATAAGCTACTCAGTATATACTTTGTGTCAGTGAAGAGAGCTCCAGAAGTGTTACCATCAATTATTAATATGTCATAATCCCATTTTGTAGAATTCGTCAATACGACGATATAAACAAATAAATCGAAAACATAAATAAACAAACCAAACATGCAAATATGCAAAATCTAGAACACAAACAAACCGAAAATATATAAAATAATGTGAGAGAACAATTCGAAGATAAAAACATTTAATCAAATAAATATACATATATTTTTTGACCAGTTCTACAAATCGTTAATAGTCCGTTATAAAACAAGAGTAATACTTAAAGAACTCTTCTCAATTTCTTTGAGAATAGTAAAATTTATATATTTACACATAAAAAAAGATTCATAACACTATACATATAAAATAATTTATATCTAACATACCTGGGGCGAATTGATATCATTATTATTCATACATGTGGAATAACCAGAAGACCATTCTCCCATACCCTGCTCTGTTTCAGCTAAAAGGATAACATTTTATTTCCGAATATTATAAAGAAAAATGTTAAAATAATTCAAATAATATTAAATTGAAGAAAAGTTACCTTTAGTAAGAAGCTGATAACAAGAAACACAAACGCGTGAATCAATGTTTCCTTGATATTCTAATTTATATTTCATATTACAACATTTATTACATAACACTTTTCCACATGCCCGACAATGATGTCGTCTTTTGATAACGGTAAACTTAACATCACAGAGCATGCAACTAGGAGCATCGCTATCGGGAACCCAGAATGGTGGTTGTTTTCCCAGAACTGAGCCAGATTCCGGTAAAGAATTGTCTAAAATATCCGGGGAAGATCCTTGCTCCTCTTTTATACCATCAGTATCTGATTGAACTTGATAAGATGGTGTATCACTTGTAGAACCAAGTACTTGGTGTTCTGTGCTATTGTTTGACAAAACAATATCCAATGTTTGGGGACGTACTGGCTTCTCTGAATCATTGCTAGTATCACTTACATTTGGTCTTGTGTAAACATCTACAGACGTAGATATTGCATCATCATTATGTTTTGTCATATCAATTAATGTATTTAGCTCAGATGTCGTTGAAATTCTTTCTTCCGAAATATTATCAATATCGCTTGGCATTTTTAATTCACAAGCTTGATTATATTGCGTAGAATTTCCTTTCTGCTCTTTTAATTGTATCTCAGTTCTGCCATCATTTAGTGATCCTTGATTAATATTTAAACTATACGTAGGACGTTCTTGGCTGTCTTCAATATCTTTTGTATCAGGCACGCATTCATTTTCTAATTTCATTTTATCATCTTTAGCTACATTATCTCTATGCAACAATTTTAATTCTTTACCACTTGGATTATTTAAAATATCTTTGTGTTTATTTAATCTGTCTTCATTTAATCGATCATCAGATTGTTGTACATTTTCTTTCATTAATGCATTATTTAATAATTCTTTATCCATTTCCTTTTTCTGACAGTCAGTTATTGAAATGTTTTCTATCCTTTCATTTAATTCTGATTCTATCATTTTTCGAGATTCTACAGAAGTATCTGGGAAAACTTGGACATTTTGTTTATTTTCATCTTTTTTATTGCAGCTTTCCCTTAATTTCTCCTCTTCTTCTAATTCAGCTAAATATTTGGTCAATTCATCTTCTGATAAATTATCAATGTTACTAAATCCAATTGGCTTACATACTGAATTTAAGCTGCTCCTATGTTTCTCACTTGTACCAATATTTTCCACGCTTAATTTACTTTCATTATCTTGCAATTGTGTTGTAGACTCATTTTCATAATAACCACCTTGTATACAAGTACACTTAGGCATAGAATATTTTTCCTGATCTATCCTATCAGAATTATAGTTATGTGTTTTGTCATTTTTAATTTCTGCTTTATTACTTAATTCAATACAAGCTTCATTTAGAGCAACTTTTTCAAGAAGGTCTGTTTTGCTTTCCAATGGTTCGAAATTTGTTACACGAACATTTTTTACATCCTCTTTAATATTAGTTTCATATGTAATTGGTAATTCTACCGTTATGGGTGTTGTAGACTCATTTTCATAATAACCACCTTGTATACAAGTACACTTAGGCATAGAATCTTTTTCTTGATCTATCCTATCAGAATTATAGTTATGTGTTTTGTCATTTTTAATTTCTGCTTTATTACTTAATTCAATACAAGCTTCATTTAGTTCAACTTTTTCAGGAAGGTCTGTTTTGCTTTCCAATGGTTTGAAATTTGTTACATGAACATTTTTTACATCCTCTTTAATATTAGTTTCATATGTAATTGGTAATTCTACCGTTATGGGTGTTGTAAACTCATTTTCATAATAACCACCTTGTATACAAGTACACTTAGGCATAGAATCTTTTTCCTGATCTATCCTATCAGAATTATAGTTATGTGTTTTGTCATTTTTAATTTCTGCTTTATTACTTAATTCAATACAAGCTTCATTTAGAGCAACTTTTTCAGGAAGGTCTGTTTTGCTTTCCAATGGTTCGAAATTTGTTACATGAACATTTTTTACATCCTCTTTAATATTAGTTTCATATGTAATTGGTAATTCTACCGTTATGGGTGTTGTAAACTCATTTTCATAATAACCACCTTGTATACAAGTACACTTAGGAATAGAATCTTTTTCTTGATCTATCCTATCAGAATTATAGTTATGTGTTTTGTCATTTTTAATTTCTGCTTTATTACTTAATTCAATACAAGCTTCATTTAGAGCAACTTTTTCAGGAAGGTCTGTTTTGCTTTCCAATGGTTTGAAATTTGTTACATGAACATTTTTTACATTCTCTTTAATATTAGTTTCATATGTAATTGGTAATTCTACCGTTATGGGTATCGTGGCATCCTGATAGCTTAAAACAGGAATTTCTCTAGCTGGATCAGGTATATCAGCTGTCTGTTTATGTGGTATACTTTCATCACTATCTTTAGCACTGCTCTGGATTATCTGAGGTACCTTAGTCTCAAAATCAGATTGTATTTCTGAATCACTTAATATGGAATGAATGCAATCTGAACTTCCAGGTGGAGCATTAATGTACTCATTCAAACTGCTGAAAACGTTGCTAACACTAGGTTTCAGATTCGATTGGTTCAATTTCTTATCATACCTATTGTCAATCTTTGGGCTGTTGTTACTATTTTGTTGTTTTTGTAATACCTTTTGTGATATATCATTATATATTGCTAAAGAAACCTGTTCAGAATCATAAGATGAAACAGATTGTTTTTGTATTGACTTATTCTCGTTTGTGCATTCTTGTATATAAAACTGATTTACATCTGTATTTTCTATTGTTGTCTGTTCTGTACTATAATTAAGATTTTCAGATACTATATCATTTTCATTAATACATTTGTTTTTTGTATTTATTTGTTGCAAGTCTTTATGCCTTTCTACAGGTAATATAATATCAAACTCTTTATTTTCTTTCTTAGGCTCTATTAGAAGATAATTATAACCTTTTAAAGCTGAAGGTTCTAGATTACATTTAACTGAAGAAGATGACGCATTGTTTGTTGAAAGATTATCAGATGCTATTTGCTCTGCACAGTCTGAAATATGTATTCATTATATTAATATTAACAAATATGTAACATTAATAATATCAAAAAATAAAAATATCTCTATCAAACATGAAATTATTTTAAAAAAAAAGCGAAGTTATTTATAAATCAATTTTTATAAAAAAAAGAAATTATACAATTGAAATTGTTTTAATAGAAAAATTATTCTACTTGGAAAAAGTTATCAAGAAAACCAGGATTAGGAACTTTATAAAAACTCGAGTATATTTAAAACAGAGATAAAAACAAACTAAATAAATTTTACCTTCGTTAAATTCGAAATCATCCAAAACCTTGTCCAAATCAATAGCAAATTTTTCCATTGCGTCGTTAATGTTAGCTACGCCAATTCTGAAGTCATTGAATGAACATTCCTATCCAACTTCTGATAATGGTAAATACGATTCCATTAATGGTATCCGTTCGAACGAAATGTACGACGTAATTTTAGAATTTTATTGTAGCTAATTCATCGAAAATATTGAAATATTGAAATATGAAATATGAAAAAGAATGATCGATGATAATTTACATGCACGATATTCTTAATCTTTCAAAAAAATTTCTTACAGTAAATCACTGTCATTCCGCGTGAAGAAAGAATCACTTTGCATTAGGTGTCTTCAATCAGTACATATATCTTGGCAAATCGGTTTTCCTTTATTATCCATAATACGCAGTCGGCGACATCAGTAAAAAAAGTGGATAATCAGAATGGCCTGAGTTGCGCCTGAGAAAACGAAACGTAAAAAATAAAAAAAAAATAATCATAAATTTTTGATCATCACGTGGATTAATTGACAGTGGAATAAGCACTTGTACATACTTACACACTACTTGCCTGTAGAACTGTCATTCTATGCAAACTCAGCAGAGGCAAACGTATCCTATCGATAAATCGAAAAATTTATTCTCTTATTCTCGATTAATCGATTATATTCGAAAGAATATGAATTTTATAAGTTTTAGCTAGTTTTAGTAATTTATAATTTTGATTTTGATCTCGATATTATAGAAAAAGATATAATAATTTAGATTACAAAACTTTAAAATAATGTAATTTATTACGATGAAAATTTACTATGATAAGATTCATACACTACAAAATTTATCTCTGTAATGTAACAATATCAAAAAATGATATCTTTTATAATGAAGATTCACGTGCTTTGCATATAAAATGATTTTAACCATGATTAGTTAAATGTCTTATTATTTTTAGATATCATAAAAAATTTATGTACAAACAAGTATACAGAAAACATATAGGATGATACACGATCGACTTATTCGTAGGCTGAACTTTACTTTAGGGATCCAAATATTATAAACTTTTTTATTTGTCGAAATCTTATAGTTTTTGACATGTAAAATCTAAAAATGCAAATTTTTAATCGCGGTTCGAAAGTTAAACTATGTAAAACTAGTCATTTTGGGGACATTTTACATGTTACTTTGACACCATATTGACTTATTTCCATGCTTTGTCTAATGAGTGAAGTCCGTAGAGTCACTGACTGCACGAGATGACGGCCATTTTGGCGGGTTAATCTAATATGTTTGACTCACTAAACTCTAAACTATCGTGAGGCGACCGATTACGTTAATACAAATTAACTTTTTGGGAATTCAACTACAGCTACAAATAGTACGCATATGTAAAAAATAAAATCGAATTAGCTACCAACTAAAGATTAGATGAGGATAGAGGTCACATCTATGATGATGAATTTGCCGATCGCCTGTGCAACCTTTTGTGGTGTCATAACCTGTAATATTTCTGTCATAACCAATAGTATTTTTTCCGTCATAACCACGATCATATAAATAAGTCTCGACAGACATATACTGAAACCTAAGGAAAACCGTCCGAAAATTTAGTCGTGACTAGTTCTGAAAAAATGAACATGGAAGGCAAGATGTTTCTTGTGATGCTATGAATGTATCTGACAGAAACAGGGATGCTCTACTCATTCCTGTCCGTTTCACAAGAATGCGGATGTTTTTATGATCTATTTATTTGATTATGATTATAACAACATTAATTTGATAGGATTGTTGATGGGAGCGATTCGAAGACATTACATTTTTTAATAAGGTAAGCGGAAGTCAAGAGCATATAACTTTATCTGTACGACCAATCAGATGTCATCTGTATAGTCCATTCATTGGAGGAAGAATGGGTAGAAGCCAATATGGCGCCAAAGTGTAAAATACCCTAAAAATGCTTAGTTTTATATAATCATTACATTTCAACCAGTAGACTCTGCAATTTAAAATATGTGTTTTCAGATTTTACATGTTGAAAACTATAAGATCGTAAATAAAAAAGAGTCTATAATTTTTGGACCTCTAAAATAAAGCTCAATCCAATGTGATGAATGAGAACACAGCTTAAAATTTCCGACTAGTGATTACCAACAATGCAACCCATCTTCTCACTATTAAATACCCTACATAGATTGACAGTCAAAGTGCATTCTTCTGCTTGAATTTGATTGTCATTCGTAGGTATTCGTTCATACTCTAAACAATATTTCTTTAAATAATTTTACTGGATACTCTCAAATCTTAATAATACACTAAGTAACATGGATGTAAAGTTTCTATTTCTCTACATTTCCTTCTATATTTGTCTAATTTGATATAAAACAAAAACTTTACAGTGACAGAGATAAACGTTTCTCTTTATCCGCGTGTTCCGCACATGTGGTTAATAAATTATTTTATTATGATGATCGTCTACGATTAATCATGGAAAAGCGGAATTCCAGTAATAAAGAAGACCGACAGATCTCACAGTATTTTGTCGCCAAGCAAAATACCATTCTCATGCGTATGTCCAGTGAATGTGACAAAAATGTCAATACATTACGTCTCGGCATGCTGGTCGAAGCTGTCGAAGATTTAGGAGATAGCGCACTCAAAGTACGCGTGATTGATACGACAGGATCCGAAATTTGGCGTGGCACTGAATGGCGATGCCACAAATTTGATCTGATTTCTGTTACACCAGAAGTATGGAAATTTCTACCTGCTGTGTCAGTCCCTCAAGAGAGGGTTCGCTTGGCAAATTACAAACACTTATGTGAAGAACTTATGAACCTAGAAATAAATGACACTGTTTGGTATTGTGCTGATCCCTCGGGATGTACCAAATTTTTGGCTATTATTAAGTATATTGGACCTGTGCCACAGCTTGGGCAAGGATATTATTTTGGCCTTGATTTGTTGGTAATTCCATGAAATATTTTGTGTATTGTCGTTTATACCCTTAATATTTTTTACTAAATGAATATGAATATACCTATATGACAATATATTTGTAGGATGGCGACCAACTATCTAAAACTGCTTTAGTAAGCAACGAATATTTTGTTTCTACTCACTCTGAAGGAAGATTTGCTACACTAAGTAATATTTTCCCAATAAAACCTGGAGGTCCTACAGGTCTTGCAAAACCAGATAAAAGTACAAAGATAAATATTCTATATCTTTCAATTTTTGTAGAATTTTAATTCATTAATTGAATATTTTATTTCAGATTCTTGTATAAAGATTGAAACAGGCAATAATTATACAAATGATAAGAAAAAATCTGTATTGGATACAATACCACCTGTCTTATTAGAAAGATTCACTCTATATGATGATAATAAAAATAATAATAGAAACCAAAGATCTCTGTCAAAAGAGTATCATCAATCAATAAAATCAACAACACATGAAAATGACAGCAGTGTAACTAAGAACACCACCACCCATGGTAATTACAAAAATATAAAAATAAATTTTAAGTTTTCTCAGTTTATTGCTTAGTAGAATAGTTTGCTAACTTTTCTAAAAATTCTGCATAGTATACTTGCCTTTACCTACCACATGTAGTAGAGGGAGTTAAAAATAACTCAGATGGTTAAAAATAACCAGAATCTTAGTCTCACTCTGTACTATCGGCAAGCTTTTTAGTGTTGTAAACTTCTCATAATTTTATTATAAAATGGCTGCTGCTTTGCAAAATATCCCCCTCTTTGTATTAGAACATAAGTGGAGTAGTGATATTGAATCAAATGTGTATAGTGATATTGAAGGGACACTTGGACGTTCAAGTTCATTGGGTTGTAGTAAGGAATAGTAGACATTCTTCACTTCACTAGCGTTCCATATTTCATATTTATTTAGCATGTTAAATTACATTCCATCTCTTTTTTTCCTTAATTTCAATACACAATTTCAGTACAATTGAGCTTTTCTATGAAATGCTATTAATGCTAATGTTTTTATTTTGATTTCAATACATGAGTATATATTTTTACTATTATAACAGGTAATACACCTGAAAAGAATGAAAATAAAAAATGTGGACGAACAGAAAATTTAGATTTAATTGTGGGTTCAAATGTGAAAGTACTGTTGGATTCTGATGTACACTATGGAATTATTCGTTGGATCGGAACTCCCCCTGGTATTACTCCTGGTAAATTGATGGCAGCTGTAGAATTGGTACATATAACATAAAAACTAACAATAAAAAGGAACTTTCAAAAAAATTAAAAAGAAAATATAATTGTTTTATTTTTAGGATGATAATCATCCATCTGGTACTGACGGAACATATAAAGATGTAAGATATTTCCATTGTCGACCACACAGAGCTGTTTTCACGGATCTTGACCAATGTTCACGATATGATACCATAGTAAGTATTACCACTTTGTATATTCTTTTTGCAGTCGTGTAACGAAATATATTTATATAGGCAAAAATTGATGATCCAACAACATCGATAAGTACGGATAATTTCGGAAATATGGAAAGCTCTGTTATTGTTGGTATGGTACGACCTATTTCCGTAAAAGGAAATTTGGAAAGTATTTGTGGAAAATATCGAGGAATTCAAGGTCATCACAATTCGTGCTACTTGGATGCTACTCTTTTCAGCATGTTCACATTTACTAGCGTTTTTGATAATCTTTTATTTAGGTATCGAATCTGATTCCATTTTCATTTTTTCAAATTAAAATGATGTCATACATAATATATTGCTTTTTAGACCACCAAATGAAAAAGATTGTCCACAGTACGAAGAAGTACAAAGGGTACTACGCGAAGAAATTGTAAATCCACTTAGGAAAAATATGTTTGTAAGGGCAGATCGAGTGATGAAGCTCCGGACTTTACTTGAAAAATTATCGTCTGTGTCCGGGCTCACTAGTGAAGAAAAAGGTATTTGATCATAGATGAATAATATTTTAATAAATAAAATTGTTTAAATTTTTCAGATCCTGAGGAATTTTTAACATCCCTGGTTGCTCAAATTCTGAATGCTGAACCGTTTCTTAAATTAAGCTCTGGTCAAGATGCGTATCATTACCAACTTTTTGTCGAAAAAGATGATCACTTAAATCTTCCAACTGTTCAGCAACTATTAGAACAGAGTTTTCTTACGAGTAATATAAGATTAAAAGAAGTTCCTTCGTGTCTTATTATACAAATGCCACGGTTTGGAAAGTCATTCAAGATGTACCAGAAAATTCAACCTACATTATTACTTGATGTAACGGATATAATCGAGGATTGTAAGCATTATTATTATGCTGTAACATGAAAATATTGTTTGTCAATCATGTCCAATTTTTTACTTGTAGCTCCAAGGCAATGTACCGTTTGTGGAAAGCTAGCGGAATACGAATGTAAAGAGTGCTATGGACAATGCGGCGTTGGACTTGAAAGCATTGCTTTCTGTTTGCAATGTTTAGAAAAGGTAAAATGAATAAGCAGGTAGAAAAAACTGAACTTCTAATACAGAAGTTTTAAAAAATTTGTTTAGGTGCATCGACATGAACGAAGGACAAATCATGAACCAAAGAAGCTTATAGTACCAATGGAGTTCGCTATTTTACAAGAACATTGTCTGATCCCACGATTATATTTAGAATTATCGGCTGTAGTTTGCATTGAAACCTCCCACTATGTGTGTTTTGTAAAATGTGGTTCTGGTTCAGAAGCACCTTGGTGCTTTTTTGATTCTATGGCTGATAGGAAAGGTATTTCAATTATGTTTTATAAGCTCATATACTGTATCTTTATTGCTGACTGATAAATTTTCTCTTATTTCTTTAGGGGAACAAAACGGTTACAATATACCGGAAATGGTTCCATGTCCAGATTTTCCATATTGGTTAAGCGAAGAAGGTGGAAATTACCTAACTGAATTGACAGACGATCGTCATCTACCGGAACATGCAAAACGACTGTTATGCGATGCATATATGTGCATGTATCAATCTCCTGATGTTATGATGTACAAATAAGTTAAATTGCCTGATAATTTAGGTAAGTTAGGTTTACAGTTACTACTCAATGAAAATAGGCATAATGTTTGTGCTTGTTGCTTTATTTATTTCATGTATGTGATAAAGACTTTATACTACTAAACACAAGAGGTAAAGAAAATATCAATGCATGGCTGAATTGTGTCAGCTCATAAAGTTTATTCAAATGTTGACAGACAAACATGTAGTCTTAAGGGAACTAAGGTTATACACATACATTATACAAATTACCAGATAATCACTGTTTTGAATCAAAAACTAGTAACTCCAGTATAATGTTATTTTTTAAATTCTCGAGATATATGTATACATATATATATATTTGAATGACATAAAATTAAATTTTCCACTCTACACAAAAGTTACAGTAAAATCTACTAAGTATTGTAAAGTTTATACATATTGCACGATCTAATCAGTTTATTTAGAATGAATTCAAAATATTGAATTGAAATCTTTATAGTGCACAAAACTGAGTATTTATATATCAATACATACATTAGAATCGTGTATATTTATCAAAAGTAATATACGAAACATAAACAATTTTATATGAAAAGCTTATCAAAGACATTAAGAAGCATTAGATGACTGATTTTCATAGCAAAGAGCACAAACAGCTAACAAATATTTCGTAACTTAAAAATATAATGACTAGGATTCAAAAGTTAACGTTGCACTTTTAAATCTATTGTTGCTCTCATAATTTTATACTCGCGTTTTATAATATCAAATTAGATTTGTTTTAATTTTCCTATTGTTACTATCATAATAATTCTAAGGGGCTCTAATAGAGCAACATAGCACAACAATAATTTAGAATCCACTAAGTTTGTTGCTTTGTTATATAGATTTCTTTTTTAATAATTGTTGATAATAAAGATCTATTTTGATATTTTGAACATTTCACATAAAAATAAAATCTAATTCTTAGATTTATCAAGATTCGATTACTATATAGCAGATTTATATGTTTAAAATATCTTGGATAGTAAACGTATATATGAAAGTTATAAATTTATAAGGAAAACAACATAATTTCAAGATCGTACAGTATTGTTCTTCTGTTTGATTCTTTGTTGACTACAATTACGCTTTAATATCGTACACAAAAAAGAAACGGAAAAGTAAATTAATTAAATTTTCTGTTAAAAATAAACATCACTGTAAGTGAAAATAAACGAAATAATTGTAACACTTGAAATGTATCATTGTACATAATAAGTTACGTACAGTAGTGCCGCGTTAATTAACCGCGGCTCGGGATCATATCTAATCGGTTTTCAAGAGAAGTATAATTCTAGAAAATTCTAAGTACTCCGTTGAATGCAAGAGGGATGTCTGACACGTTTATTTATTTTAATTGCGTTACGTCAGAAGTTTCGGGGAACTAGTTCTAAGAACTGGTGGGGATAGTAGCGGTTAGTTAAACGTAACACTACTATAATAGGTGAAATTTAATGTTCATTCATGCCTCTGTATGGCAGAACAAATAAAGATAGTGATGAAGTTTGTAAACATGTATTATGAATTTAGTATCTGTCTTCATCTTCATCCATGGCAAAATCACTGCCAACACCAGAATCTAACACGTAGAGAGGACTGTAAATACACATTTAAAAAAATGATAGAGAATATAAGTAAACAATAGTTGAACTGAAAAATGATTATACTCACTTTATTGCTCTGCATGGGAAAAACACAATGCGTTTTAATTTCTTATTATAGAAGAAATAATTAAAAGACCACAAGCAGCCATCTTCTCCAAATGGATCAGATGCAAAATCTGGATTGTAACTAAAATATTATCGTATTCTTAACCTTATTTAGTATACACCTTTTTTTCATGAAATTCTAGATATTTACCTATAAATATCACATTCATTTAAAGATATTTCATGATCAATGGCAGCCCAAAGTGCCGTTCGAAGAGTACGATAATGATCAACCGCGGTTGCACTCAAATTACTATCTACAGCATTCATGACCCATTGCAAGCTTGGTTCTTTACTGAATTCATGACTCTTAGCATCAGAAAAATCATAATCTGGATGGAAAGCTGAATTCAAGGTGGCAATCAAATAGAATAATGTTTTTCTACTGATTGTATCACATAGTGGACCATCTTCATCACCAGAAACACTGCGGCTGGAGCAAAAATATGGAGAAGCGTTAAATCACTCTACAGGTAACAGATGCTGTCAAAAAATAAACAGATATTCTTTTATAAGGTATTGTAGATTTTTATGATTTTTATTATTTAAAAGGATAATGTTCAGATTTCTAAATTTATTATTTCATTACATCTCTCATCTACAATTTTTAATACCTAAAGTACCCTTGAGCAGGTGATGTTCCTAAAGATGTTTGTGGTGGTGATAAAGCTTGAAGATCATGTGGAGTAAAACCTTGCTCTGCATTGAAACGTTTATACAACTGTTTATCATTTCCAGCCATTTTGCAAGAGTAACTCTCTATTCTATGGAACAAGAGAGATAATGTTTAATATTATTTTAAAGAATAGTATATTTCCACTAAATATCTTTCCAATTGTCTTACCTGCCTATTATTTTGCTGTCTCCAGTCTTGATGGACAAGGCACTGTTTATAGCTTCGAAACGTGTACTTTCCAGCAATTTCATCTTGTCGACAAGCAGCAGTTTCCTTTTACGTTGTGTAAGAACAGCCTCTCTGTACTGAATATCCTTTGTGCATCTCTTAGTGTAACACTTCTGTCATTAATGCTCCATTACATAGGAGCTGATGACCTTTAATGTGTTTTTCGACTAAACTTGACCTCGTTTCTCAGTCGGACGGTCAAGGTGTTCAATATAATCGAAAATTTAGAAAACTTCTCGGACATCGAAGACTTATTGAGTCTTTGTACATCTTTCTTATATATATGAAAATTCCTTTCCTCTTCGAGTGTACGAAATTAATCGTGGACGTAATGATTTTTCCCGCGACGCCGAGCTTGTACATCACAGATCTCTAATTAAAGATATCGAGACGAATTTACCGTCTGTACGCAGTCCGATTTCAGCAATCGGTTCTCAGATTAAACTTCAGCTATGACCAGCGTTGCTTTCTTGTCGCTGGTGCGAGTGACGTGCAAGCTAAAGAGAGGGAAAACGGCGTATAGAACAGACAAGACGGCGAGACTACCCTTGAGAAACAAAAGACGCCGTTCTTCTTTTTTTTCTTTTTTTTTAGGGTCGAAAACTCGCGCTAAACTGAAAGTCGCTGGCGAATGTGCCACAAGAGTTGTGAGAAAACAAGGAATCAGGCTCGTTTATTAGAAGTCAGCTAAACAAAGTGACTAAGAAAACTTTTACACATCCGCTACTGACGAAAACAATCCATAATTACGGACATTGTTGTCACTATCACTTGAATTATCACGGCCACTGTCAAACAAAACCACCGTAGATTTGATATAATTCCGATGCAATAATCAAGGATCGTCAAACTTCTACTCTTTTTTGTTCCTGTTTCGCACCGTTTATCAATTATTTGCGTCCCGATATTAGTACACCTATATGCAACGAATATATGCGTTCTACGTGACAGAAATAGCACAGCGAAGCGTCTTGAACTTTTCTCTCTTTCTCTAATTCTCTTTCCCTCTCTTTTACTCTTTTTACATTGCTTCCTCTCGCTTTACCCCTTGCCCACATTTGTTTTTTAGCAGGGATATGTACATGAATTTTGTTCAGCCAATCGAAACCCACCGATAAAGATGTGTGGGTTAGGACGCGATGCAACGAATCATATACTAGCTTTGATTGTATGTACGATTGCGTATACTGTGTACGATTCAATTCCAGTCCGCGTATATTCGGTTTATTTCTAACCTTGCAGAATGCTGACAGGAATTCGAATTTATTGGTAAAATGTCAAAACGTTGGGGCAGCGACTATGTCGTTACGGAACACCGTGATTTACAGGTAGGTTATCTTATTACATGAAAATATATGTTATTATTACAAACAACGTGTATTTCAATTTTAAATACTATGATATACAATTGTTTTTTATTGTAGAATTATTTTTGTTTTATGTATATAGGCTAATACTATGGCCGTGGATGCAACGGGTAATTATGTATTACTTGCCGGGTAAGTAAACAAAAAATGAAGTTTTTATTTTTATATATATTTAGTATGTAATTTCCTATAACTTTTATGTTTTCTAATTTTTTGCGATCTTTTTCTATTATATATTTTTAGACGCAGATGTTTCGCGATAAAATACCTTGACGAGAGTGCTGATGTATTAAAAAAATTTCAAAGACAAAGTAAATATGAAGTTGGCTCTGCAGAATGGAACCCCACAAGTATAAATTGTCATCTATGCGCTGTATCGGTTAGAAACTAAATCTATATGTTGTAAATAATATTGTAGATATACCTAATTGTATTTAAATTTTAGAGCAATACGCGTATCGAAATACTGTCTCTTACTGGAACTGGTAATTATGACTTACAAACAACAAATAGTCTAAAAGCACATACAAGAGTTGTGAGCGACCTAAACTGGCATCCCAAAGAACCAGATATCATTGCTTCCTGTAGCATTGATACATTTATACATATTTGGGACATAAGAGATCAAAGGAAGCCTTGTTTATCATTATCTGCAGTTGGTAAATATAGAGATTATAAAACCCATTGTGAAATAATTTGCAAACATTTAAAGAGACATATAATTGAATGTGTTATAGCTGGTTCTTCTCAAGTAAGATGGAACACTCTTTCTCCCAACATGTTGGCTACAGCTCATGATGGAGATATTAAAATATGGGATCAAAGAAAAGGAAATAGTCCTATGCAGTACATAGCTGCTCATCTAACAAAAGTACAGCCTGATTTCATAATACCTCTATTCACTATAATAATATCTAATAATGTCACTTTAGTAAAGTTCAATGACATACTTATAAAAGTTATTTTAGATACATGGTTTAGATTGGTGTCCATTTCAACAAAATCAATTGGCAACATCTAGTCAAGATTGTACAGTGAAAATTTTTGATATCAGTAATCCACGAAGAGCTGAGAGCATTTTAACAACAAACTCACCCGTATGGAGAGCGAGATACACGGTGAAGATATAGATATATCGAGAATCTAAATTTATTTCTATCTATAAAAACTAACAATAAGTTATCCATAGCCATTTGGTGAAGGACTGGTAACAATAGTAGTACCGCAGTTACGACGAGGAGAGAATAGTTTGTTATTATGGAATACAACAGACCTCAGTGCTCCTATTTATACTTTTGTAGGACATACTGATGTTGTTCTTGAATTTCAATGGAGACATCAAAAATTGGGTATGTATTATGTATATAAATTTTCAAATAAAAAGGAATAAAATATCGTAAAATATATTTATGATTTGCAGAAAATAGTGATTTTGAATTAATTACTTGGTCAAAGGACCAATGTTTGAGGATATATAAAATTGATCCATTTTTAAAGAAAGTGGGTACTTCTATACATATATGTGCAAAGGTTAAAATTTTTATTTATAAAAAATATAACATATAATTCTATTCTAGTTATGTGGACATGGGATAGATGATGGTTCATCTATTTATACTCAGTATCCTGAAGATAATAGTTTAAGTATGTTTCAGTCTTATTTATAAATATAATGCACTTCTTTCATTCAACTAATATAGTTGCCATTAATATAGGAACATTACAATCCGTTCAACAGCTACAACTTAATGACGCTCAAACTGATCATGAAATCAATTGTATAACAAAAGTTGATGAACCTATATTGAATTCTGAAACAGATGCATATATTGAAAGTAATAAAGAAATATCGTCTCCTACACAACCAAAAACTTTGCAACAAGAATTTTCTTTAATAAATATGAACATACCAAACATAGAGGTGATACATATAAACGTAAAATAGAAATGCATATAGTATATATTTTTATCTTTGCAGGTCAATACCATGGATGCTGTGGAACGTAGTTGTACTGTAACAGCATCCAATAAAAGTTACAATGTGATATTAAAAGTAAATTTCCCTGCGAACTATCCATATAGTGCGCAACCTACATTCCAATTCTGTCATGGAACAACGATCGACAATACAACATTGGCAAAGTTGTTGAAAGTTTTAAAGCAAACTGCTCAGCAACGCGTTAAAAAAAACAGATCATGTTTAGAACCTTGTCTTAGACAATTAATTACAACATTGGAGCAAGTAAAAGAAATATATTTCTCAGATTACGTCCATCTTTTATAATATCTAACGTTTTTCTTATTTCTATAGACATGTAAAAAGGATGAGAACGAAAGTAGTCACTTAGGATACGACATTCAAGACAATGCGAATTTCTTAAACTCTTCTAACATGTATACAAATTATCAAGATGCCTACATACCCTTTCCTAGAACATCTGGTGCTAAATTTTGTTGCGTGGGTATGTATAAAAAAATAATAAGAAATGGTAACAAAATACTGTACATAATAGAAGCTTCATTCATTGTCTCTATTTTTATATAGGTATACTCGTATGTTTTGGTCGTGCTTCATATACGAGAAGGTCGTCCATGAAACCAGAGTGTACAACACCCAGAGCACTTTCTGCATTAGGAAACGGAATAGGCAATGGAGAACATTTTATGCATATGTATCCAAATTCTTATGTACAGTCAAATGATAATATTCCTATAAGTTCTTTTTATTTTCAAGATCGAGTATGTATAATAAAATTTTTTGTGAGAATGTTCATAATATGAAATACTTGTAAGAACCTCATTAAATATTTCAAATTAATAGAAAATGAATCGGGGATTGCATAATACAAATAGAATGACTCATAGATCATGTTGTAAAAACTATCATTTTATGGTAATGATATATGATGCTTCTTCATTGTTTTTCGTCAACAAAGAACTAGCAGAAAAATATGTGTGAGTACAATATATAATTGCGATACAATTTTCAGAGACATTCATCGATTTTCAGAAAATAATTTCTTAATTTTATTTTATATCTAGTATCAATATCACAGATATCCCAGCAATGTGTCAATACAATGCAAATGTAGCTGCATCATTGGAACGTCCTGATTTGGTTCAGGCATGGTGTTTAGCCGCTCTTGTAATATCACAACCAGTTTCAAATATAGGACAAAATTCTTGTCAGTCACCTGAGATTGATGCTCCATGGCCTTTACATCCTTTTGGTCAAAATTTAATTCATTCCTTGTAAGTAATGGATTACTACTTACAATAAAAACAAATTATTTTACAACAATCCGTCTCTACTTTAGAATACAGCATTATGCCAATCAATCAGACATTCAAATGGCAGGTATGCTGAGTTGTGCATTTAGTTATCGTTTGGAAAATCCGGACGTTGCTCAGACACGGCTAAGTAGCAAGTCCATTAACGTTAGTGTAAGTACGTTGTATTTATTTTTTGTAGATATTAAAATGTTTTAGCATGGCCTGGCACAAGCACAATTTTTATAGCATCATTGATAGTTGCTACATTACATGTCTTGATCATATTTTGTCTTCTGTTCACAAACATACTGAACATTTCAGTACTTGGGGATACTCTTCGAACATAATCATCTATTGTATTCATGTTTTAATGCTGACTTCTCAATCTACAGTATATCACATGTTTCATACTCAGCACACATTTCTTTTTTTTCGATGCATGTTTAAATATGATTTAAATGTATGAATGTCGTACGATACGACGGTATTGTATGTGTCATAATTATAAATTTCTCTCTAACATAATAAATTTCCAAAATTGGAATAATCCGGAATTTAAATGAGTCATGCTATACCGACGTAATACATTGGTATTTTATTTCAGTATTTTTCTTTCCTAATATATTTTTTAAAAATTACCAAATGATTGATATTATGTTATCTTTGTTATAGAGGCTTTCTACAGGAAAATGGTGGTTAAAGGTAAGGCATGGTTTTTGGAGTTTTTTAAGTTTGTATGTGTTTGAAATGTACTGGTTCTTAGGGTTCTTTTATCATGGTGATATTTGTTACTGCCTTACAGCATCGGAGTGGAAGTGTCATGGTGCCACAAAGCATGCAGGTTTGGCCCTGCTTAATATTTCAAATGCCAAACTTCTTGACCTTGCATCTAATAACTGTTTTACATTATGATTAATATTAATACCCATAAAATAATCGTACATGTTAGTAGTAATTAATTATATGTGATGTACTGTTTTGTTGTGATAATACCTAGAAATTTCACACAGAAGACAAACATCTTTGTGCAGAACTGATCATAGACATTATGCCTTTTCTACATATCATTTGTGTATATTGTGTTTTCATATTGTTCGCGTAATGTTTATAAATAGGCTCGTAATTTTATACATCATTCGATACATTTTTTTAGCCTGGTGGTTCTCCATATCATACGATTCATCTAGCCGATACCACATTAGAGGGATGGAACTTTCAAAATTTAAAGCAACATCGATCTAACTCGTGGTCCGATTCGCTTGACGATTTAAAATTAATTCAAGACACATTCGGGGATTCCGTGAAAAATATTAGGTACGTAATTTTAAGGACTTTAATGTAGAATTGTTCAATTTTGTTAGGAATTAAGCCAAAGCATTGATCATACAGGTTGCTCGATGAAAAATATACTGCTCTCTACGATGGTTATAAAAAAGCATATGCTGAAGTGCTACATAGGTGGCGGTTATTAGATGCACGTGCACAAGTATTGAAGCATGTAAGCACAACTCCGCTGGACACACACAAAGGCGTCGAGTTTCAGAGTGAATGTCAATTGTGTGGTAAAGTTAGCAGAGGACCTCAATGTATAAGTTGTAAACGATTAGCATTGGAATGTGTAATTTGTCATATCTCTGTTAGAGGTAAAGTTAATTTAATGCAGTGCAATTTTTTTATTAAATTATAAAGTGTATAATAAAATAATTTATAATTATCTCTTTTTTTTATATTTAGGTCCAAGCAACTTCTGTATATTTTGTGGACATGGGGGACACACGCAACATTTGGCAACGTGGTTCACTAACCAAACATTGTGCCCCACAGGCTGTGGATGTTATTGTTTGCAGGAAAGTTCTGCCCTCTTAAAGTTATAAGTAAAAGATAGGAAGGAATTGTACATAATCGTGAAGATATATAGAAATGTTACGAGAAGATAATAAATATGTTTTTTTAAGATCTTCTGTAATTTTTATGCATCTCTATTGTTATTGTTCACTAAATTAATTTCTTCATTAGATGAACTCATTTCAAGAAATATTTGTTCCAATTCTTTTATCTCAGCTGTAAAAAAATAGAATGTTCACAAAATATATTCATAGATGCACTGAGAAACATTAAAGTATACCAGTATTTAGACGAATCTTTTCACGAGCAAGAAAGATTTCTCTAGCAAATTTCTCTGCTTCTTTTTCTCGTAGCACTTTTTCCAACGCGGCATATTCTCTTCGTTTAAGGAAACTATAAATCACGCCAGAAATTAAGCACGACCATCTCGCTAACTGGCAATATAAATTGTCCCATATTTTAGATAACATTTTAATCTTTTATATCAGATATCGTTACCTTTGTCAAAGAACTAACTTCTAATGGAGGCGGGGAAATCTTTTTCTCTGCCATTTATATGGAACAAGATATTTTTATTTAAAAGCGATAATTATCCCCAATAAAGTTCACAGATTATAACAATACAATACAAAACACACAATCCTGTTTCGGTGATTTTTCGTTATAACTTTTCTAGATAACAAAACACTCGATATTGAGACTAAAATTAATAAATGAATAACTATAAAGATCAATAGTTGACAGTCCAGTTGTATCCGTCATATGGTCCAAAAAAAGTACATGAGAGCCTCTGAATTTAAATAATAACTAGTATCGATAATAGTCAGCTTTGTAAGGTCCTTCTTTAGGTACACCAAGATATTTCGCTTGTTCCTCTGTCAATCTGGTCAACTTTACTCCAAGGTGATTTAAATGCAACGCGGCGACTTCTTCGTCCAATTTTTTCGGCAACATGTGAACTCCGACCGGATAGGACTCAGATTTGGTCCACAACTCTATTTGTGCCAATACCTGATTTGTGAACGAATTGCTCATCACGAAACTGGAATGTCCTGTGGCGCATCCAAGATTAACCAACCGACCTTGCGCAAGGAGGATAATATGTCTGAAAAGGAAGAATCGGAATTTGAATCGAAAGTATCGTGGAACCGGTCAAAAATCTATTCAAGTTTACATTGTATAAACTTAATTAGAACATATCTAAAATATGTGTTTAACTTTCTGCTCAAATAATTTTACACGATTTAATGTTTGATTTTCCGATATAGAAATATTTTTTTCAAAATTGAACTATTAATTCACCTGCCGTTCTTTAGTTGATATCTGTCTACTTGTGGTTTAATGTTGACTTTTTCAACAGCGTTTTTCTCAAGCCATGCAACGTCAATCTCGCAATCGAAGTGACCAATATTACAGACTATAGCATCCTCTGGCATATTTACAAAATGGTCGCCCATTATGATGTCTTTGCAACCGGTGGTAGTAACATAAATCTGTCCTTTGGTTGAGACTTCTTCCATTGTCGTTACCTGGAGAGTAATTTAGAAATTCACCAATCATAATTTACTTCCATTGCAATTTTTGATCAGTATTGGTTTCAATACACTTTGAGTATATGATCTTTGATTTAATGTTTCAGCAATCACCTCGTATCCTTCCATGGCAGCTTGTAATGCATTAATGGGATCGATTTCCGTGATTATCACACGTCCTCCAAGTGCTCTGAGACTTTGTGCGCAACCTTTTCCGACATCTCCATATCCAGCAACCACACAGACCTTTCCAGCAATCATGATATCTGTTGCTCGTTTGATACCATCGATTAATGATTCTCTACACCCATAAAGATTGTCGAATTTACTCTATTCAACAGAAGAAAATTATTTTACATGGGACTTAAAATTTAATTATTAGCAGAGTAACAGAAAGATGAGACAAGTGGACGATCATAAAATAATTTACAAGATTGCTGCGGAGACTTTTTATATATTTTTTACTTATGATAAGTACTTTACTTAGCAGTAATCTAACAGTTTTTTTCTCTTTAGGACAAAAATATTTTTTTTGTTTCTCAAACACAATGTGACGAACCTTCGTTACTGAATCGTTTACATTTATGGCAGGAACTTTCAGAATGCCTTCTTTCATCATGCGATACAGATTGTGAACCCCGGTTGTGGTTTCCTCGGAAAGACCTCGGCACTCTTTTAAATATTCCGGGAATTTGGTGTGCACTAAGTTGGTCAGATCACCGCCATCGTCGAGGATCAGATTTAATGGTTTTCCATCCTTAAATACGAGGGTCTGTTCTATGCACCAGAGATATTCTTCATCAGTTTCACCTTTCCAAGCATACACGGGAATCCCCGTTTTTGCGATGGCTGCTGCTGCATGGTCTTGAGTGCTAAATATATTACACGAGGACCATTGAACCTATCGATATAATGACAATAACGAGTCATTAACATCTTTCTTGGTTTCTAGAGTAAAATTGTCTATGAAATCAAACCCAAAGGTAACATGTTTCATTCGTAAAGTAGGATATGAAACATTGCACAGGGTTGTACGAAAAGTTTTTGATGCAAAGTCAATGCATCCATACAGTACGCAGAGATAACCACTATGTTTTATATTATTATATAAAATGATATTATTTTTTTTATAATCTTCTGATATTTCTACGTTTGCCATTTTGTTGAAGTCATAATTAATATTTGCAGATTTTCTATTTGCAAGTAATTTTATCGTGTCTGAGACTAGAACAGAATGTTCCTAAGTATTGTGATATTATATATATTTAATTATATCTTTTTTAAATGTTATATATATTATATATATAATTATATATTAATAATATTTTTTTTAATTTTGAATGAGTTATGGTAATGATAAGAAGATACCGATTACTAACCGCTGATTAATCGAAAACTTCTTACAATGGGATGATATTACATTCACAGATATGATGTTTTCATTGCATCATAAAAGTTTATGATATTTATCTTTCACAGCTTTGAATAAATGTAAAAGTGTATTGTTAAGTATTTTGAATAAATATAAATGTTTCATAATAAGGACCGAAGATAACCGTGTCGTTTTACCTGATCCTGATCTTTGAGGATGGTTCAAAAGTTTCCCGATATCTGATACAATTGTTAGTAAATCTTGCGAAACACGCAGGGTCATGATCAATGAAATCGATCTGCATACGTATAAACGCGTACTAGTTTCTTCATTCTCCTCTCTTATGCTTCGTTCTATATTTTTCTATTTTTATGATTTTTCATTTGAATTATTTTGTAATAATTATATTTTTTACAAAATAGATTTTTATGAATTTTATAATTGGATGTATCTTTAATTTGCTTTTAATAGTACAAATATAAATATATTAAACTAACAACAAATTTTTTATTTTTAATTTTGTGTATAAAAATTTATATTGAATAATAATATTTTCTGGGATATTATCGTTTCATCAATAATTTAAAGAAAGTATCGTACTGATGAGTTTGTGACTATCGAATTAAACCTTAGTATGTAAGTGTTCAGGCAAAGAAAACAATAGCAACGATTTAACCGAATTTTGAACATCAAACGAAAACGACCGGGATGTAGAAAGGTATCAACTTACCTCAGCTCCGAGTTCAACCAGAGTTTCAATGAGAACCGCAGTTTGCACAGTCATATGTAAACAACCGGCAATTCGTGCACCTTTTAAAACTTTTTCTGAACCATATTTCTTCCTGATGGCCATGAGGCCAGGCATTTCATTTTCTGCCAAAGTAATTTCTTTCCGTCCCCATTCCGCCAACGACAAATCGGCTACAAATAAAAAAGTTAGAAATCGATTTTATAAATTTTAGATCACTGTTCATAGATGAATCATTGAGCTCAATTCAAAAATTTTGAAATCAACTTCGTTTTATGATATATTTAAAAATATTTCATTGCTCTGTTTTAATGAAAAATGGAATAAAGACAACTATTTTTTTTTATGTTTTATTTTATCATTATTTTTACGTATAAAGAACGAAATTTATCATATTGACAAATTATGACAATTTATGAAACTTAATTCAGAAGGTGCTTAATCTCCACATACTATTGCATCATTTAACAACTTTCAATTGGGATTTATATCTGAATATATTTTTCTTTTACATTACTTTAATATTTTTTTTGTGGTTCGACTACTATGTGTAGATGTGCGGATTATGAAGCGATATGTTTTAAATATTATAGAAGAAGGTTACAAATCTTTTTCTCAAATAGCAACCACGTGTCTGACTAACGTAACTCCGAAATTAATAGCTATGACCTACCAACTTTAAATGGAGGTTTGGAAGACATTTTCGTTGACAGAGACAATTATTACAAAAAGATAGAGCTAATTATTTAGTAACGGAACAACGCACAATATATAACACTAAATGTCTTCGCCGGCTACTTGCGGTAGAACTACTGGCAACGAACGTACAACAATCTCATTTTAACAAACTCCGCTAGAGACCGTCACTACTTGCTGGTAGCGTGGCGGGATTTAAAAGTTTTGGCGGGACAACTTTAACAAGTAGGAAAAATGAAACATTTTTAAGAGAATTGTTATCTCTATTTTATAGTTTTTGATATTTTATTTGCACTTCGAAATTAATGATATTAATTATAATAGTGAATTAATAATACTGAAGATAATAAAGTAGTATATTGACATTTAAGATCATTTAATACATAGTCTAAAATAAAAGAAGTGAGATATGTTATTAATGAAGGTAAAATAAAAAAGGTGGTTTTTAAAAAACAATACTAATCAGTAAGTTCGTACCAGTATGATAAAAAAATAATGTCAACAACTCAACAAAATTTGTCTTACCTACTGAATATAATCGATTATGTAGAAATCTACTTTATATGAGAGTCTTTAAATTATATTTATCGTATGACGTTAATTTTTATTTGCATTTTATATTTTTATTTCCATAATTACGTAGAGTAAATGTTATTAATTTTATCCTGCGGTTAAAAGATCGAAATCTAAATCAGCGAATGTTGTTCCATCACGAAGCATTTGTCTATGAAATTCCTTAGCCTCTTTCCTTTCGTCGTAAAGTACTGGATCCTTGTCAATACGTGTTAAGTTAGGTAACATAGCCAAAACAATGTGTCTATAAGCAGCTTCTTCCGCTACTTCCCTATCGGCTATTACAGGATTTTCCAAAATAATTAGGGTCTCTAATGCTGTTAAGCAATTTAATTTTTCTAACTCCGAAATTTTTGTAATCTCGTTATTCCGTAGATTCAAATAACTGAGTTTGGCACAACGTGAATCAAACCCATCCAAATTCGATATTTTGTTGCTCCTCAAATGTAGAATTCTTAAATTAACTAATATTTCTAAACCTTCCACTTTTTCTATTTGATTTTCTGCGAGATATAATCGTATTAATCCTGGAAAAAAGATCCCATTTGTTGTGGTAAGAATATTACCACGCAATTCAAGATTGTTCAACTTCTCAAGATCGTACGGATTTAAAGTGACTTCTTCAATATTATTATGATTTAATTCTAAACAGTGCAAAAGCTTATGAGAAATGCCCGATGTGCTTGTCAATTTATTCTTATTCAGTGTAAGAACCTGTAGCACAATTAAATAAGTAGGATTGATAAATATGTAAGAATTTTAGAAAAGTATTAAAATTAGATAAAGATAGAGAATAAAGATAACGATAAAAGTAAAAATGATAAAAATCGTTAATAAGGTTTCGTGATTAACCTGAAGATAAGGCATAGGATCCAATTCCGCGGAAGACACATGATTCCTATCAGCTTGAAGCATCAAGAGATATTTCATCGATGAAAGAACACGAAGTGCTTCGGTCGTTAATCTATTTCCGGAAACGTCCACGTAGAGCACATATTTAAACGTTGATATGATTCTAATATCTGTCAAGCCTTTATTAGATGCGTTCAATCCCAGATAAGCATAACCAAGGCCGGAATCGCATTTTCCTAATGTGTGAAGACACTCTCCTGCTTCTGTTTGTGTTAACGCTTTTGTGGTATCTTCGAGGATAGATGATAATTTAGGAGTTGGATATTTATCGATCTCACCCACTTCTTCTTCATACTCCCTTCCTTCTCCTTCCTCCATTGTACTCTTGTTTCGATTCCTTTAATAATGAATACTATGTCATTGATCAATTTTTCTCTGATACTTGTATCTTACTACATCGTATTTTATTTTAATTCTTTTAATGATAAGTATAATAAAATCAGTTAATCTTTTATTGATATTTATATATCATCACGCTGTATTTCATTTCAATCCTTTCAGTACAGTCAGTACAATGAAATTAACTAACCTTTCTTTCGTTGATATTTATAGTTTATAGGTTTGGTATCGAATAAAATACAAGATCCACGTTCACTTGTTTATTGTGAAAGTACAAACGTGTAAATAAACTTGTTTCACGTAAAATAAAATACGCAAGACGATTTCAAACTAAAACTATGGAAGGGTGTTGATTAATTATGAAACCCACATCAACGAGTTCTGATACATCTGGTTTCGTCCCATTTCAATCTGTAACTCTCTTCGGTGGATTGTTTCCGGTGCATAATATCGCGAAGTTTCTTCAAAAGGATAAAATTCTCCCTAATGATACGATCTTGCTTCTCGCGTTCCAATTGCAAACCTTTTGCATTGAAAACTACGTGAGGTCTTGTTTGCGGTGGATCAACGTCAATTGCTCGCGTAGCCTTCTTTACCTATAAATACAATAGATGCTGCGATATTTGCCGTTATCGAACGAGCAACGGATTATCGATAATTATTAAATATTCACTTTTATACGATGTCGTTCGTAGGCTTTATGTCTCCACATGGACGAAGCCGAAGAATTCCTATTTCGTTCGTAAGACATCTTGCTTGCTCGACCCACCAAACTCGTTCCGAGTGTTTACACGATATACATGATACGATTACCAAGTTTCTTTAGCAACGCTTTCGCGACCAGCTTATATCGATCATGTCCTTATTGACTGGGCCAGGTTTTGACGGAAGAGAATCACCTTGATTATTGTAGATTTCGTTATTAACATAGAGTATATACTACGTTTATTTCGGACTTGGTACCATTATTGTTCGAAATTCCAGGCGATGCATTTTTATTGCTACACTTCAGGAAGTTTAATAAATTTGATGAAGGAATTTTCAATTTATTAATATATTCGATACAATGATTAATTTAGAAAAATTTGCATAATTTCCACCATACTGTCGTCTTATAGTATCGTACAACTTTAAATACGCAAAGTTTCCAATGCAATTATTGAAAGAATATTGTACTTCTGTCAACTTCTTCGAATGTCTACAAAGTACTTATCCATAAATTCAATCAATTCTTTCAAAGAGCTAATTCATTTTTTTTATTTTTGTATAATTATTTTCATATAAACTTTTTAAAATACAGTAGAGATAGATATATATAACTACTATTTTCGACTGCCCTCTATTACATAATAATAATCTAAAAATCGAATCACTTTGCACCTCTCTTTATGTTTCGAGTCAAAGACTTTTTAGTTTCAGGTCTGGCCTGAAGAGGTAGACTGCGGCATCTACGAAACGTCGAGCCAAAATGCATGAGTACAAAGTACTCAAATGTAAAATCGAAATACAATTGTTTATCCCGAAAAACCAGTATCGAGATATATCTTTTTACTTTGAAAAAATAATAAGAATAGAGTTTTCGATAGACTTCAATTTCGCATAAGACACCCAAAGAATTCACATATTTTATTTGTATTTTGTATAGTCTAACCTTATATTCTACGAAGTCCCCATTTTGTATTTTAGTCTCGATATCTTCATAATCATTTCCCTGTTAAGAATATATGTATGTACATACCAAAGTTAAAAGCATCGTAACGTTATTACAAGAGAAGAAACTTCTCGTTGCTTCTCTAGTTTGAAAGAGGCAACAGTTCCCGTATACGTATTGCGTGCATGTGCATACGTGTACATATATAACCACGTGTGAGTATGCGCACACGTGATCACCACTACGAGTACAATTCTCAGACTCTGGTGGAAGCTGCGATTGGTAGGTTCGCTGGACCAATCGCGTTACACCGGAGGCGGAGATGTGGTGGACCCGTGTTTTTTCCGTGTCGTCGCGACGCCGTAAACGCGAGCGTGAAATTAATTTAGCCGTGCTTGGCATTCATGGCGACGGAATAGGACTCCCCGCGACGTCAGAGGACGAAAGGCGACGCAACCAAATTCAATTTCAGCAAATTCAATGGATTCCTTCGACAAATAAAATTTCGGTTACTGCACGATGTTGACTAGTTTTAAATTTTCGGATCAACTTTCGAGAAAGTTGTTTTTTAATAGAAAAACACGAAATTAACGGATCTACGAAAGCAACATCGAATCGACTTTAATTGGAAGATTTGTATCATTTTTTCTTTAAGTTGCGTGTTTACAGTCGCATCGATCACTATACGTATTATTATACAGCGAATCAGTTGGGATCACAGGTTGAGCTTAATAATTTATCGAGAGATTGCCTTAGAAATGGAACTATTCTTTGGAAATAACAAATTTTATTTCAATTTTTATTTGAAAAGGGACCGAATCGATTTTGACGGAGAAGTTGACTGGAGAAGCGATGGAGAAGTACAGGGATTACTCTGGTTGAAGCAACTGTGTAACTATCGAAAATTAAATAGCTAAAAAGCTATGTTTTCCTAAGTAGAAAACAAACCTGGTGGAAAAATCAGGTAGGATGATAAAATAACAATTGATGTTTGTTTATAGCTTTAGAAGGCAGATAGTTCGTTTCTATTAGGCAACTTCATGACCGAAAATTCCGAATATTGGCTCAATAAACTCTAACAAACTGCTGCTAGCAAGGGATGTCATAAAAGCAGGCAATAAAGTTAAAACTGTAAATCACCCGAGAGAAACAGAACATAAAAATATTGACCCATCTGTTACCTGTTACGAACTTCAAATCTCTTTTCCTTTTTTTATTTCAAACCTCAAAACGAAACGTTTTTGAACAAAAGAAGAAAGTCGTTTAAAGAACGGAAATATCTGAAATATTCCAGTAATATCTAACTATTTAAACAATCTCCTTCACACGTACAAATACCTGGTAAAAGTACAGCAACCGTCAGTTTATTTCGCTTAAAAGACGTTTTCTCGGTTAAAGGCCATATTACAGAAGTCTCTAGCGTCGGCACGAAGCGAGGAAAAAAAGAGAGAAGAAAAAGAAGAGAAGGAAAAAAGACCGGATACATGGGTATCCGTGGGCTGTGCAACGCGGATCGTGCAAAGGGTCGTTGATCTTAATCGCGGATCCTCGACAATGATCCTCTCAAACGGATGAGCTCTTGCCACTCGACGAACGATGAAGATCTCTTCCCTCGAGGGGATACACGGTGTTCCAACGAAGTCCTGTCTACCAAATAGGGACCCCTGACACGTATTTCACATATCTACGGGGGATAGTGAGCCAATCCCTGTACGAACTGATCCTGCTACAGTATATTATATTATCCTCGTACTACGATCTTTGCCTCGCCCATCCTTTCTCATCCTTGCCTTTAACTCGCCAACCAGTAGCAATCGCTTTCAGCATGCTACCAGCTGACGTGGAAAATTTATGTAGTTTCCTTTTTTTTTTTCTTTCTTTCTTTGCAATTGTTTTCTCATTCACGTGCGACAGATGAGACTTTTGGAAAGTGGAGGATGGACACGTGGAATAAGTTTAGAGTTTCCATATCTCTTGAATCGGACAGGATCTGATAGTTGATATTAAGAATATTGATAACTCTGGCAGCGCTAAATGATTAAATATGTCGAATTATTGGATTGCAATTGTAATAGGATAGAAACGAGGAAAATAATTTAGAAAGTGACCACGGCTAATGTAGTAATAAAATTTACTAACAAAGATAAAATATCGAGTAACATAAAATATGAAATAAATATGTAATTGAATTTTCTTAATCTATTTCCATGTTTGAGTGGTGCCTACGTCTCAGCAAATGACGATATGCGGTTATGATCGGGACTTGTGCGTAGCATATCGTTAAAATTCTGTTGTACCTCTGAAGTAAAAGCGTGTTACGCTCTACAATTCGGCGCATCAAAGATAAAAAGAAGATTAAAGAGGAAACACCCAACAGATCTCACAAAGGACGTAACCTAACATACAAACACTCATCACACTAAAGAAATAAATCAATCAAATTCGAAGACGGTATCCCACTGGGGGTAGCTATCCACATGCTATATTGCTATATCACTAAACTATAATATTTTACCAAATGTCCTACTGGACAAATTGTAAAATGTAAATAAATAAATAAATAATAAAAAAAAAACTCTACAATTGTTACGTATAATTTAACGCCTCGTTTCGACGATAAACAGAAATTTTTAAACTATGTATTTCGTAATTTCAATCTTCCATCCAACGAAATACGTTTAAAAAACGGTTGTTTCGTCCAATGGAGCTCGATCCTAGAAACTTAGAATTTATACTAAATAACTAATACGTAATTAGATAAATGATAAATTATTCTATAAGATTGTTGTATCAGGCAGCGTAACGTACGAACGACTACAAAATCCCGTAACGCAATTTCAGAGTCACCCCGTAACCTTTCTACCCTCCGTGCAGGATGAACCCCGCAATAGACGCGTTAGGGTGGGTTTTCTCCTTCCTCGTAAGCTCACCCTTTAGCGATTCGAAGGGGGACGTGGTGGGGGAGACGGAGGCAGGTCAGAGGCGTGGCTTGTATCAGGACTAGGAAACCCGCAGCTTTTGCCACCGGATTGTCCTTAGTCTCCACTGAGACGCCACACGGCGCAGTCGAACGCGCGGATTTTGGTGCTCTGTGTAAATTTCTCTCTCAACAATCTGGTGTATTGTGAAAGGTCATCAAAAGCGTATACATCGCGAACACATACAACAAACCGATCAACAACTAAATTAACGTTGTTTCCATCAGAGTGTAAATAAAATTGCTCGATCGGATCGATCGATCTTTGTAAATTGATCTGATTTACCGGTTTCAAATAACCGTGCAAAATGATGCACACTATGAGCGAACACACGGGTGGAGCTGGAGGGCTGGGTGTCAGCGTGCTTCCCTTCGATGGCATGGGTTTGTTTGAACAACAACGGCCCAGGTTCCTCTTCAAGATGCCCAAGGTTGTGCCGAATCAGAAGGCCAAATTCGAAACGGAGGAACTGTTCAGGAGATTGAGTCGCGAAAGCGAGGTAAATCGAGGATTATTTGTTTATTTATTAATTTAGATAATATCATTAACAAGCAAACGGTAGATAGAAAACCGAAATTACAAATTGATTCGGATAAAAAACTGAATTCGTGGACAACAGATCGAACGTACGAAGCAAAAACGCTAATGAACTTGGATAATTAGAATGTTTATTTATTTGGAAGTAAATGAAAAAATCATGTAACTTCAGACCATTAATACTATAAATACTACCACTAATACTACGAACACTATAAATCACGTTTCGAAGCTTAACTTTGTCATGATCGATTGATTGTTGTGATGGTCGATTGTTAAAGTTTCCCTTGATATTTCGTTTACTTCTGCCTGCTACGTAGTTTCATTAGCTTACTCGATATTCAAATCCGGTTCTCCAATGATTCATACAATTCATCAAATTTGTATTTATACGTGAATCATCTGGATAATTTAAATAGTTAAATCTTCCAAATTGAAATTATCCTTGAAACCGTGCCGTTAATTAATAGCCAACTGGGTTTATTCAAATGACTCATTCAAAAAGAATATCGTTTCCTTGAATTTTACGCGTTTCTCTTTTCTAGCGAATTAATTCCCGCCGCTGATTTCATCCGCTTCCGACGGTTACTTAAATCTCTGAGAATCGCCACTGAATCATACCCACTACTTACAAATCGAAGTAAATTTCGAATTATATAGCGCAATGAAATTGGTTTAATCTTTGGCGTAATCATAGAAATTGCGAATGAAATGATTATCAGACAAATTTTCCGAATTTTTGCTTGTCCAGGTCAGATACACTGGATACCGAGATAGACCAGTCGAAGAACGTCAGGTACGCTTTCAAAATGGCTGTCGGGAAGGTTATACGGAGATCGCATTCGCCGCGACTGGAACAAACCTCCAGCTCGTTTTTGGCAATGCATCTGGAAATTACGGCGGTGACATCAACGACTGCGATTTTGAAAAAGAACGGGGCAAGGTCGGTGAATATTTTTTCAATCTTTTGCCTCAAATCGCTTATGAATCTCTGCATCTTTAACCGATCTACGCGGAACTTCACCTTTTTCTTCCTTTTCAATTCCTTTCCCCTGAATTTTCATTTTTATCGAAAAGTATTTCGTACACTTGACGTAACGAATGATTGTAACAGCGCGGTAGACGGACATCGATAAGAGTTCTAGGCTCTTTAAAAGTGTTCAAGTAGCTATTAAAATAGCTAATAGAGTAATAATAATTAAATAGTTAGCTAATAATTAAATTAGCTAATAGAGTAGCTAATTGAGCTTTAATCGAGCTATTTCCAATTCTTCGTGGTTTTAAAATCTTAAACTAACGTAGTACTTAAAATATAGAATTTTAAACATTCCTATGTTCAATCTTGTTTACAACAAATTATATATCACTAATATCGTACATAAATCGACAAAGAAACATCGTGAACTATAATTGAGCAATTCCAGTGATTTGTAACGATTAGCAGATACCTACCTACGTTTGTGGTAGCGTATCTTTACACTCGTAACAGCGATTGTCACCTTAATTGGTCCGTTCCGAGCTGACAAATGTGAGGGAGGTCATTAAACGAGCTCGGACAGAAGGTCTAGTTTTTCGTGTCCTTGGCGTCATATGTCCCGGGATGTAGCGTCGCCATCACGAGAAATTTAGTATCCGTCTTTACCTCCCGAACAATAGTGTCACCTTGTCACCATTCTCGGCAGAACGGCAGACATCCGGTCCCGAAATTCTCGACTCGGCATCCCTGCGGACGGTGAACAAGATTTAAAACGTAACAGCGCGGCGACTAAATTTATGGCTGCTCTAAAGATTAAACTAACAAATATGATCCGAGGAAAATTCTAAAACTCCAAGGAAGAGGAGTCGTTTTTCGATGTCTCGTCTAACGAACATTTGGTGTTCGAAGGGTCAGCTATAGAAAGGTCAATATTCATACTTTTTTTATATAATAGAGTTTATATAATCTTCGCGTTTGTATTCTGATGAGCGTTGCGTGGCTTTTTCAAGCTACTGAAAAGGACTCGTATCCTTGTACGCCGGCGCCGAAAGAGGGGCGTCGAGGCGTCGCCATCGCGATCGATAGGTGCGTCGCGAATTCGCCATTTTCTAAAAAGCACGCGTGCAAATATTACAAATCTCTTCTTCCTCTGTCAGTTTTCGTTTCATTTCTTTCTTTTCCCTTTTACAGTTTTACCTAATCACCTAATACCTTGTTGAATAAAACGTATTAATGTTATTAAAAGATACATCACGAGTTGAAGTTTAGAGGGCATTTAAAAAGGCGCTTTAAGATTGACGATACCGCGTGAGTTTTGGAAATCAAGAGATTCAGCGATCCCATTAACAGCTACTGGAGGCAATTAGCGTTTTTTCAAGTCCGTCAAACAACCCGAGAATCCGTACCAGATGCCTGGACGCTTTACAAGTCACCCGGTATATAATGGGTCATAAATCTTCCTCCGTCTCTCTTGGGATCTTCCGAAGGGCGAACGCCGCGTCCTCCGATAGAATTCTTCGCCACTTTCGGCTTTGGAGAAATCGAAAGTAACAATGTTTCGCTCCTGTCGGACCTTAACGTTTACAATTTTTTGCAATACTGAATATGTGTTGATTTATGGCTGATTTCCAAGAAATTTCGAAATAATTTAATATCGGGTTGCTATTGATTTCACATAAATTCTATATATTGCTACTCAGTCAACAATGATTCGACATTTATACGATTGTTGATTCGAGAGTAATTCAATATCGATGCATCATTATTTCAAAGAATTTCGATGTTAACACTTTTACATCTGGTAGCACCGACGTGTTGTGACCAAATGTCAGTGTCTGGTGTATGTTGGTATCAGGCGCAGTTCAACCCTTTACGTAAAGTTTACGAACTTAAATTACTCTATCGAAAAATGCCGGCTGCTTTGGTCCCAAAATTAGGGGACTTTGGTTCCTTATTGATATCAAAAAGTGCCGATACTTAACAATACTATACAAAAGGAGCCAGAGTCTCACTAAATCTTAAATATCCCGTTTCAAGTCCTTACAACATTTTTCGATGTTTTAACCATCGCGAACAATCCTAAACTTTTCGTATCACGAGTGAATCACAGCGGCATCCACATCCCACGGAGCCATCATCGTCTCTAGATTCTGTTTACGCTCCGCTATCAGGCAACGAAGCATAGAATCGCGCTAACGATTCATTATTTTCCTACTGGAAATAAAAAGAAAGGAGAGAGAGACACGAGGAATTGCCTGGTTGTTTACACGGCTGCCCGCGGCCAGCGTTTTGTTTTAATCGACAATGAGCGGAGGAGAGAAAGAGGCGTAATAAAGAGCGACGCACGGCTGCACGTGTCCACCATTGTCTCTTTCTCGTTCCCCGTAGAGAGGAAATAATTAAGGGAGAGATTCGCGAGCTAGATAAAGCTCGATAAAGACCGGCAAAATGAATAAAAGGGTGCGCTAGGAACTCGTCGTTTCTCGTCGATCTTATCGAACTTTCCTCGACAGTTCACGCTCGTTTTACGTGCTCTTCCTTGCTCGATCAATCTGATCTTAGTCGTTAATCTTTATCTTTGGAATTTTGTGTTTATATACAGTGGAATCTCGTTTATTCGCGCTTTGCTTATTGGAACAGATCAACGCTTGGCTCTATTATTATTTAAATATAATATTCCGTTAAAAATGATTTGAAAACGTAATTTTATTAACGCCAAATCCAACAAATTTGGATAAATTGCGAGTAACAAGGAATTACCATCTATCAGAAATAGTTGAGATGAAAATGAACGAGGAATAACTTAATGTCCGGTCCTAATATTCTAAAAGCAGAAAGTAAATTATCTTTAACGCTTGAAGAGTTAATTCGAGTTTAATAATGTTAGAAATAGGTGACTGAATAGATAGCTGAGTTGGCAGAGACACGTGATTGGAATTAGGATTAGAATTTAGGACATAAATTTCTCAGCGAAATCGAAACGCACTGTCCTAGGTTAAAATGATTTACATCTCTGCCAGGATACTCGGTAGTCCCTTCACTGGTGTAAATATAAATTCAGAGAACTATTACAGTTCCTCGAACGGTATCTTCTATCTTTTTCTCCAATCGTAAAATTTCGCGAGACATAACGTGAGCCAAAACTCGATCAAACGACACGCTTTACTTCGACAAACTCAAACCATAAAAGCTTCCCCTATAATTCCAAATGGTCTTCGAGTTTCCTTCCTTCCAGTTTCTGTACTAGAAAGCTGTCAACGCAATTTACTTAGTTCCCAAGGTTATTTTATGGCTCCTTTTTTGCACAGATCTCCGATTTTTCTTTCCTCGTAAAAGTGAGCTAAATGAAAACAAAACAAAGTACCAGGAAAGAAAAACGACCGTACAACGATACATTTCGAGGAAAGACAGAAGGTCCCGACATACTGACCGTATGCCCCATCACGGTGTTCTCCTTTCCGGCAGGATTGCGTTGACGAATGTCTCTCGTTCTGCCCATTGTACTGCTGGACGTGGACCGCGCGCAAAAAGGCAAAACGGCTACGCCTACCGAAAAACAAAAGAACCATCGAAATAGCCGGTCGTTTGTCTCGGGATATTTAGCTATGCCAGCCATCCACCCTTTCCCGATTTTTCACCCCTTTCGTTCCGCGTCGGGTCGATTTTACATCTTGCTTTTTTCATTTCAACCTCGTTCTTCCTTTTTCCTTTCTCTGTCTGTCTTTCTCTCTCGTCATCCATCGTATAATATGTAAATAAGTCAACAAAAGGGTTGCTCGCCGAAAGTCGTGAACGAGACACGCGTTACAGTTTAAATATCGCAGCCTATTATCCTGGCGATAATGGGTCACGCCCCTGGCGGGCAGAAAGAGAAAGGTGTGGAATGGATTTTTTCATTTTTTTTTCTTTCTACGATTCCGGTTCGCGTGAGAAACTTACTTATAGCGACGATTAAAGACGGTTGTTCTTTAAATTGTTTTGTCGGTTTGACTTCTTCTTTCTTTCCCTTCCCTTTACACGTGTTTTTTATTTCGTTTCAGCCCTTTTATCGGCAAAATTCGACACTTTCGCTGTACAATAATCTTCCGTTTATTGGGGCTCGTGCATAATAATTTACAAACGAATAATATTAATTAATTGAGAAAAACATCTTATATGAAATAAAACAATTTTGTCAGGGAGGGTCTATTTTTACTCGCTTGTCTTGGTTCTTTTCTTGACCTTTATTCGATTGAATAATCGCATTGGACAACTGTCGAGTATGGTTTACAGTTTACAGACTGAATAAAAAACGTGATGTCGTGATATGAACACACATGTTGGTGGGAGAGTTGGCTAAATAGAAATTTATAATGAAACGAGAGAGATACGTGAATCGCATATGTCCTTCGAATCTTGTACTTACCCGTTACGTGTCAGACAACGATTTGTACGCAGAGTCGTACCACCTCTGTGTAGAGTAATACTTTTACGATTGCGCATGATATTTGACGTCACACGATCTGTCTGTTTTGGAAGCTTCGACGAACAAGTTTCCCGAAGTTCTTTCCTCGACGTATTTCCTCTTGTTTAGATTTTACTTTAGTTGCGCCAAGGTTCGTTTGTTTCTTCTTCTTAGAGTCTTTCTTTCGTATCCTTTGTCGTATTCTTCGTGTTTCGTATCTTCAATAATTTTAATTTTATTTTTCCTCTTTCGCAACTTTCGCTATTCAGATTCCTCGTTTTATCTCTCTTCTAAATTAGTTATGCGTAATCAGAATTTCCATAATTTCCTGATGTTTCAACTTTCCTCCTGCCTAAGGCAATCTGGAAGTTTCCCTGTGACGAAGGTTTTTTTTTGCCATCTCGCGCAAATTACGGAGTAATTCAGTCGTCTTTCAGAAAAGGCGGCAAACGATTCGATTATCGGGTCTATCGAGGTTCACACCGCCCGCTGATGGCTCCCGTGGTTCGATTATGATTGCATAAAGAGCATCATGCCGCGCGGTTACATTGTTACGTCGCGTCGACAACCAGCTGTATGTTTCAATGAAAGAAGAAACTGGAGGCGAAACGAATAACGACGATTTCTCGTTCGACGCCTTCCTGTCTCTTCGTCTTACCGACTTTTCTGCCCCATTTGTCAAAAACCTTTTCCATTTCTTCCATTCGTCGTTAAATAATGTACAACCTGTAGTTGTCATTCTTGCACTTCGACAAAATTGATAATATTTCTGGACTGTACCAATTATGAGAAGAGTATGAAAATCAAAATGACATGGAAAACGCGAGTCCGATTATTTCGAGCAGGGTGTTCGAGAGAACAGAAGAAGCTTCGTCTGGTTTTTCACGGTTAGAAGTTGGATTCCGTAACAGTTTCTAAATTTTACAACACGACCGGAAACAGAACCATTTGCCAGGAAATAAAATAACCCTCTTGAGCAAGGCAGAGATAATTGGCCGTTTCGACTTTTTCGAGGGCCGACGGTTCGACCCTTCTCTTCCTTTCCGTCCCTGTTACTTCGCGCAAATCGCTCGTAGGTCAACGTCGTGCCTAAACCGTAAAACCGAAGAGCAGTCGCTACCATATTTTCACGTTTTCAACTTTAATTCTGTAATTTCAAAATTATTAATCTTTTTAATCCGAACATATTCGAATATGTTTGTAACGCTTCTTAAAATAATCTTAGATATATTTTCCTTTTATTCGAAGTTTAAATCGAACATAGGAACGAAATTTTTCTATTGCTAGCTAGTATAAACAAAAATAATGGTAATTTGTAGAATAATGTTAAGGAAATAAGTTTCGCTTTAAAGAAAAGACTTGTTTTATAGTTACAGAATTTTTCCGTATTGCGTTACAAAAGGTGACGCATAATATATATATATATCATATTATATTATATTGGGTTTTGAGAGATCCACGTCTAGGTTGATATTGATTGTTAGGATCACTGTGAAATTTTCAAGCAACCCAATACTTTAGATGAATCGAAAAGGCCGATTTTCTCGTTGTCCTCGTCACGGCTCCGCTAGTCATCGTCCACCTCGCAATTTCATCTCTCCTCGGAGCTTGTACCTTCCAATCTGCGTAATCGTTCTCTGGAAATAAGAAACGTTCACGGCACAGAGCGGGAGAGGGAGAAAAACATGATTGAAAGTCGAAGGCGGATCGCTGGACTTAATGGACCCCTTCCACGGTGCATCGAAGGTATAAGCTTCTCGAGGGACGGAAAAGGAGCAAAGATTACGTCTTAACGGTCGAACGGAACAGTTTCAAGCGTGTTGTAGATACGAGTTTCTTGCTCCAGCAGAGATTACACCGACAATCTTGGTATTTTAATTACGACCATTCTCTTTGGGTTTAAGACGTAGACGTCTGGTCGAATACAATCGAAAGTCTTGCGGGAAGAACGCCTGATTTCCGGGAAATAGCATGAATCATCGCTGGCAAATGTGGTGCTATACCATGCCTACATTCTTGAAAATAAAGATAGGGAAAATATATGTAACAGTTTGGCATGTAATTTATATTGTTTGTGTTGGAAATTTCTTGAAAATTATATGTATATTTCTTTAGCGTCTGCTCTTGTTTAGTGCCATTAAAATTGTTAAGAAATTCTACTTTTTTGATTGAAATTTGTCATCCGTCAGTTTCTAAATTTATTAAAAATTCCATATAACTTTTGTTCCTCTAATCATACACAGTTAGAATTTCCAGAAAATTCTATATTCCCTTGTCGTCTGATATCTTTAAGATGCTCTCGTAGTCCTTTAAGTCGATGGTTAATCGTTTTGGATTAATCTTTGTGTAATATATAACGCGAAAAAATGTCATTTTGCTTACAGGTACATCTCAGGTCTCGCTTAATAATGAACGGTGTGTGCGTGATGTGGCGTGGATGGATAGACCTGGAGAGGTTGGACGGTGTTGGATGTCTGGAGTACGACGAGAAACGCGCCGCTGAAGAAGACGCTCTTCTGCGCGACCAATTAGAACGTTATAACCAACGAGTACGCGATTTCGACGAGAAACAAAGGGCGTACAGAAGTGGAGCTACTCAACCACCTCACTTGAATCATCATCACCATCATCATCACCATCACCACGGTCATCACAGCCACCACGTGGCCGGAAGTGGCTCTGGAACCAGCGGAACCATCGAGCCTCATCTTACCCACCGACAAGATCCCGAGATGGAAGTCAGATTGAGGGCCTACTGAGGCTCCGAGAAAGTGACCAACGAAACCACTTGATTCCTCTTCGATTTGGAATTACTTCCGGATCGTCCTCGAGCCAACCGAACACTGGTGGGAGAAACGAGAGACGAAAGATCTCTTGGGAGGAATGTGGCTAACGGTTTGATACGCGTTCGTAAGGTATTCACGTTTTTTGGAGTGTAATTGCACGAGATTGAGAATCGCGAGATGCTAGTAGTGATTTGTTTGTGGTGATTTACTGTTTTCGACCTGCACTCAATATTTTCCAGCCTATTGGATTTGAGTAATTTTTCGGAACAATGGAATTTTTACTTTTAGTCGAACATTTCTAAGGCGTCGAACTAAGTTATTTCTTTGGAAATAATGCGTGTCGATACTTTTGACTTTTCGTAGAAAACTTCTTGCGTTTCTCGAAACTCCTGACAATTTTCGTCACCAGATTTTTCCCACTGTTGATGACGTATCATTTCCGACAACTTTTATAATCGACAGACATCAATCACGATCAATCGTCAAACACGATCCAACGATCAGGATCATTAGGTTAAGTGACACGCGTTTATCTATCTTGTTAATATCGTTCAAGAAGAGATTCTTGAGAAACACGCACATCAAGTTGCTGTTTCTGGAGGATCTCTAGGGGGTCGGTAAAATCTCATAGATTAATTCTGCAGTCGAATTTTATTTAAAATTATTACAGTTAGTTATATTAATTACAGAATACTAACGACGAGAATCGTGTATTGATTCGAATCACGAATGAAAATCGATCTTTGTTATACTCATCTATCTTCGAATTTCCAACATGCCATCGCAAGTATTGCAGTCCACGCAACAAGACCGAATTTCTATGTACAATTAACGATAATAAGAACTATTATTATCGTCGTATAACACTTAAGCAATATGTTTGTTTTAACATTTTTCTCTCCGTTGTTTATTTTATTAAACTTTGATAATGATCAGTTATATCGTTACGTTCGATATTATTTTATTGCAATGGAAGAAGAGAGTTGTGTAATTATTATTGCAAAATTGAGATTTTTATTCGATCTTATGTACATACGATGATAATATGTATTTTCTTCCTTTCTTTCCTTGTTGATGTGTTGTTTAGCCGCAGGGATTGAAATTCATTCATGAATTAAGTAAGGTCAAGATTTTAAAAATGCGGAATGAGGAAGATTATATATAGAGGAGAGAAACTTTACGATTGTTTCTGTTCTATCGTATTTGCCAGGCCATGCAACGAAGTTTACGCGTACCTTTTATCTTCTGTCCTTACCGACGATACGATGAAGATTTTTCCAGCGGGGAAAAATAGTATAAATGGCGTCGCATGCGAAACCTCGAGTCTTTGCTCCGATTAACATATCAATGTAGAACGCACGACCGATGCGGATATTCATCCATTTACAGAATCAGCATTTATTGAACTTTTATATTTACTTACATTTTCTTTTGCTTCGTGATTTCATTTTAAGTCAGAAAATCAACGAAGGAAAAATGGACTTATTTTTGTCATATCTTCTGTTCTATTTCCAATTTAAAAGATATACATTACCCAGAGCTGGAAAGAAGACTATAGCAGGTGGGTATAGGGACAAGAGGAATATTTTGTCGACACCATTCATCAGACAGTATAATTAAAAGATGTGTTCATTTCGGTCAAAAATATTTATACTACAGTAGAAAATGCGAATGCATTGGGATCGAGCCGTTCCACTCACCTTCTTTTCAGCTGTACACAGCAGAAATATTTTAGTTTTCAATTTCTATTTCAAACACGTTGAAGAAATGCTGTTGAAGATATCCAAGTACGACTGCGATAGCCGAATCGTTCGTGTTTTCTCAACATCGCAAAACATACGAGATATTACTAATATTCCTATTTCGATGTCACTAGCGTTTTTATTATGCAAATGCAAACAGCGAACATGTCACTCTTCCACGTCAGTATTCGAATTACAGCAAAATATTTTCAATTTTTATCAGAAATGAACGTACGATTTTGATCTCCAGTCTTCCCAACGAGTAACGAATCTTTTATTGGTGGAAGGGCGATGAAACGAAAAGCAAATGTCACGTGCTGGAATTCTGGAGGGAAAGAGATGATCAGTGCGTCATGTCCAGCAAGGAGTGTGATTCACAAGAGAATTCTCTTGGAAGTGAACATTTGACGAGTCGTCGACCGACATTTCGTTTCGTATGCGTCGAATATACACGCGAACCGTCACGATCTTTCCGTTGCATTGTACATATTTGTAAAGAGTTAGGTTAATTTATAGCGGCGGCTTCGTGCTCCCTTTTGAGTCGTGTTCACCACGACGCGACGCGGCATCGTGAATCACGCTGGGGAAAACCCAGAAGTGACGAGCGGCCGTGTGGAAATCGCGCTCCGATCTTTCACGCACCGATTGTATAAAGCTGTTTATCGATTAAACGTAATTTTCGTCGAACATTAATTGCACCTCTGTTTTTTTTTCCTCCACTATTTATTTCATCTCTTATCGATCGATTTCCTTGGAATAGTTCATTTTTGCTTTACTTATCTATTTCCTTGAAAAGATCCTTCACTTTTATACCTGGCCGTATCCTTTATCCATATCTCTAGAATATTTATCACACCTTTATTCGCTATTTTCTGGAACATTCCATTTTTCATTAATTTCCCTGCAATATTTTATCTTCATTCCTTTTCCCCGAATGTCATTTTTCGAATTCTTCGCTTTCCAACCGTCGATAGGAAAAGAAATTCGTTCTGTACGAGCAAGTTTCTCCGATCGACTGGTAAGAAAATGCTAAGAGATGCACGCGTTGCTGGCCGTTCGCTGGCTATTCTCAATGTTCGAAATAGCTTCGTTGATTAATGTTCCGTGAAAACATGACGAAACACTTTCCATTCGAGACGACCGTGAACCTATTCCCGTATTGTCGTTCGAGCTTGATCGGAGAAGAATGAAATGAAAACTAGAAGAATATGTATGAACGACTTCCTAAAGCGTTTTTTTGAGTGAAGTATTGGAATTCGGAAAGGAAATTACAAAATGAACTGATCATACATAATAGTGTATTGGAGAAATTCTGCAGAAATTGGCATTTTTATCAATTGAAATCTCCTCTTCCTCCTCCCGCCCCCGCCCTTCCAGAAAAATGTATGAACATGCACGGTGTAGCAAGCATAAGTAAATATATCAGAATGGTTCAAAAGGCAATAAAAGAGAGACAATTGACCGATCGAAGAAATCACGGCCGATTTCAGCCGCTCGATCGACTAATACTTTCTTCCAATATGTTTGTACGTATACATGTGCATCTACACAATAGTAAACGCTCATGTATTTACGAAGCAAAGGGGTGCTGCATTAGGGGGGTTATTTTCTGGAATAATGCCGTGGGCGTTCAAGCGTAGAAATACAGCAGTATCGCACCGTTGATCCTATCAAATGGAAATCGTCCCGAAATCTCCCCGGTAAATCTGCTTTTATTGTTTCGAGTTAAACGCCTCATCGTATAACATCGAATTCCTTCATTCTAAATTGGTTACAACATTATTTTAAATCGAATATAAGATATCTTTCTCGGCACTAGAACTATCAAACCTGTTAAAGTTTAGTTTTTTTGTTCTCTCAATTACGAAGCACGTACAGGTTTTTATTAAGGTTAACGCAAACGATCTTATACGGTTTAATACCATAATCGAAGTTGATGATTTTCGTGTTAATGAAATGTGTAACAGTGTCCAAAATTTTTCTCGAGCGAGAGCAACATTAACAAAATTTTCCGAAAGTTTCCTGTGGGCAAGGAGAACGTTATTGAAATTTCGAAAAGAAGCAGGCGAAAGAGACAACGATCAAACAAGTATTGACTCGATGTAAGACGATAATGCGACCGTCGGAATTCTTATAAGAAGCCTTACTCGTGAAGAACCGATACGGGGGAACAAGAACCGTTGTCATTTCCCACGAACGGTCCTTCGACGTCGCGAAACCAACGGAAAATTAGCGCTCGATCTCAAGAAACTCTCCCTCGAGACATTTTTGTTCTGTTTGTTACCAAACTTCGCTCCAAACGAAGCAAATTGGCAACGATAAAAATAAGGATTAAAAAAGAAAATTTACTTTACACGTTATAAACGTTTCAACTTCTACGAACTTCATAAAATAAAATTTCAAACAGATATGACTGAAAAATAAAAAATAATTGTAGCTTTAAGAACATCGTTCCTGAAAGGATCGATGGATTAACTTACGAATAAAGTTAATAACAACGAACACCATCGAACACCATCGTTTTGAAGTTCTACTGAAACGAAGGTCTATTTACTCGAAAATGGTCCTCCAAAATAAATCATCGAAGAGTAGAGACTAGTGGAGGATACACGTATAATGGAGCGGGATAATTTATTGGTAGAAGCGTGACTTCTGCCTCCATTATGCAAAATCTTGACACGGTTTCCCGGGTGCATTTCAAACCGGCCACTCGAAATATCGGTCCAGCGAAAAATGGTGCCGGGGGCAAGAGTCATCAATTACGATTGGAAATAAATCGAAGGCAGATGCGACGAGTGCCTACAGGCCTTTCCCGCCGGGTCTCCGATTTTTCTCACCCCTCGCACCTCCCGCGGACAATACGACTGTTTTCAGCAAATACAAAACGATACACGAGCCCAACCACCCTCTTGCATTCTACTCTGTCGCACCCTAGTCGAATTCCTAGAGGCCCCATTGCTTTCCTTTCCCAAATATGCTTTTAAAATTGAAGTGTATTTACGTGAAAATGGATTTCTAGTAGTATCGACTTGCAAATATTTTATCGGACATATTTCTGAACGGTGCGCTTATAATTTCAAAAATATCGCAAACTGGGAAGTTCATTTTATTTTTTGTTGGATGCTTGTTAATTAGAAGTTTGAAAGTTTGCTTTACCGTAAAAGGTGTTTTATCTTTCATTTAAAAGATTTGAACGTTCAAGGTTTGAAAGTTTATTTTATTTTTAATTTGAATATTGTCGAGCAAGCGTGTCTGGCGAAATACTCTAATATAGAATAAAACAGAGAATTTTATCGGAAACACGTGGTTCCTGTGGTTCCCTTTCGGCAGCTTAATAAACAACACGACGACTGTGATTTGGGAAAACTGTAACGAGGTACGATACCGTTTTATCAACTGACCACAGGAAGTTAGGCGCGAGCTCTTCGATAACGCTTCTTTAGACAAATCGTAAGAATGCTAACGAAGCACATTAGCATTCCTATTAAGGAAACAATTCATATTTCATAACTTTATGAAAACGTTATTTTGTATAAAAATTGCCGATCATATATGAATCGTATAGATTTCAGATTAATCATGGTTAATCGTTTGAATATTGAAAACAGGTGCTAATTATGTACTCGCTATTACTCGAACCAATCCGTTTCATTCTCAGTAGCTTCGTTTACAGTCAATTCCAGAATCTAATTTCGTGCACGATGCGGGGAATGTAGACATACGTCTTCCCTAAATACGAGCAGATTGGGAGCATGTCCTCGCGAGAACAAGGCTAAAGGCACGATCAACCTGACACTGTCTCTAGTCTCTTCGTGCTTCGTTCTCGTTTCGTTTCCATGCTCGTACGTCGCGCGTGTTTTGACAGAAACGCATCTGCCTGGTTCCATTTATTTCTTTCTTCGTTCACAATCTCCTTCGTCGTCGTTGAAACCCGTCGGAGAGTCGTGCTGATCGTTGAAGCGGAATCCAATGCCGCGTGCAAGAGAAGGAATAACCTGATGGAGGATGGGTCCTCGAGGATTTGTAATCTTCTAATGATACGGCGCAGGTTGCAGATTACTGGACTGTGTATCTTGGACGAGAGGGTTCAATCTTTGGAACTGCTCTTTCTTTCCTCCTGCTATGGGATTACGTAAGCGATTATTTTTTATGATCTTCCCTTACAGGTTTAATTTACGCCTATGGTTTGATTTTCCTTGCAGGTCATTGTAATCCTTCAGATAAGGCACCTTGATATTTGTTTTATCGTTTTTGTGTATTTCTTCGTGTTTGATGTAGGATCTGACGACAGATTTTACAGCAGTGATACTGTGCTGTATTTTTCAAAAGTGTTTTATAATAAGCGTTCAAATACCTTTTCGAGACACTGTACACGATTTATAAGTAAGAATTGTTTATCTTTCATTGTTTCCTATATTTAGAGATGCTCGTGCCTGTAGTGAATTGCAGAGAAATGATGGCCATATCGCCAGAACTGCTTAACATGACGGGGATTGCTCGTTTGACTGCGTCTATCGCGTTACAATGAGCACATATGCCTGCATGCTTGTCGATGTTCGACTCGAATGAGTTTCAAACACGCTGGACGAGCTCTCTTATTCCACGCGGTGGGTCCTCGTAAAAGACAGGACGTGCACGCGTAACGTTCGTTCAGAAGTTAACACGTCACAAACAGTCGTTTCGTGATCGCGAAATTCATTCAAAGCAGATCGTTTAACTTTCTTTCATTCTACGTTCATTTCACATCTTCCTCTCCATTCTTCCAAACAGAGGTATTCCAAATATACATTCACTCATAAAGATATTTCAATACTTACCATGAAAAACTTCTATGTTATGTTGTTATGTGTTTTACGAATTTTCAAATTTCTTTCAAATTTTACCAATATAATCATAACAAACCAGTTCTTTTTAGAGTGCTAATAACATGCGACAATGTCATGCATAACATTCATAGTATTTTCCTTAAAGGTGTCGTCAGGTGTTGGAATACTTTCACGAGCTACTGTAGCAAACGTATGAAATTTTCCGAAGCCTATGATGTAACAGAGTTATACGTATACTCGGAAGACTGAAACTTCCAAAGATTCAATTATTGCTAGATTAACACTTTGACTGCCACGCCGAAATTACATGTTTCGCTCAGGACACCACGGGAGTATTTTTATTATTCAAAACATCTAATGGCAAAATAATAATAAATTGATGATGTAAGACAATATTCTTCCCCGTGGATGGACCGTTTATCTAATTGGTGATCACGGGTGACCACCGTGGCGCCTTGGTAACAGTTGATGGCGACATACTATAACAAGGCTTCGTTTATTTCAACAAACCATTCGCATTCGTTATTTCGTCGTAAGTAAAACGTGCAGAATATATTAATGAAACGCGTAAAAGATATTAGTAAACAGTATTTGCTCGTTCTATATACAGGGTGGTTGGTAACTGGTGGTACAAGCGGAAAGGGGGCGATTCTACGCGAAAAAAGAAGTCGAAAATATAGAATAAAAATTTTTCGTTCGAGGCTTTGTTTTCGAGAAAATCGACTTTGAATTTTCGCTCGGTACGCGTGCACTTTATCACATCTCGTTATAACGGATCTCACTGTAGATCGTTGTCTCGACGGAAAAATTAAAAAAAAAATTTTTATTCTATATTTTCGACTTCTTTTTTCGCGTAGAATCACCCCCTTTCCGCTTGTACCACCAGTTATCAACCACCCTGTATAATAGTAAGGTATGTTCACACTTCTAACTTCAATTATATGATTATAAAGCAGCATTTACGATTATTTTCTAAGGTGTGTTTATAATAATATTTTTATATTACCCCTCAAAGATATAGATGCAATCTCAGTGCAGTTCTAATAAAAATGTTTAATTGATCAATGGCGCACTTTTCATTTCAAAGTATCTTCTATATATGTGACCAACGTGGCAGTCAAAGTGCTAAGAAGGGAAGTAATGCTGTTATTAAAAATTTCTTAATATTCCTCAATTCATTTCATTTTTATTTTGTAATTTCAATCCTAGTAGACAGTTTGATCCGTCTTAGCGTGAAATGAAGCGCGTTGTCGGCGCCGTGTGTGCACGTGGGCGCGTTCGCATGCTCGTGGATCGCCTCGAAGGGCCCGCTGCCCCGTCGAGTTTTGTGTGCCAACAAGCTAAATGCGTTTTACGGATGGCCGCCTTCGATCAATGCAGCTCGATTCGATGAGTGCGTGGACTCGTAAGAACTTGTTCGGCCAAGTGGACCAGGGGACCAGTCATCGGGGATCTTTCGTTTTCACGTTACTGGTAGGCGTCGATTAAGATGATACCCAATTGTAAGCTGCTAAAGGAGCAACCTCTTCGTGTTACACGACTTTTGTTTCAAAGAGAGAAAGAGCGAGTTCTATTTTTCGCGAGTTGGAATGCTCTTAAAATACTTGGAGTATCTTTAAAATAGTTTAATACTTCACCTTGGAGTATTTTGAAATATTTTAATATCATGAAATACTTAGGTATTGCCTAATTGAACCCTTTAAAACGTATTTTGTTTGAAAATAACATGCTGCAGGCAGAAAACAAGCGAAGAAGCGGATCATTAGTAACATGTAGAAGCACCTGCCTGCGCGATGTCATAATTTATGGGTGGCAGGGTAACGATTAGGTAATAAATAGTGGGAGCGGCCATCCAGCCTTCCTATCTCTTTTTCTCTTGCTTGTCTCGTCATTTGATTCGTTTCCATTCAACTTGGGGGAGTGAATTAATAAAAAGACCCCCGGCTGCTCCTCGCCGCACAGATGTGGCCCCTCCGCGAAGGGGGTGTTTCTTTTATTTTTATTGCCAAGGGTTAATAGAATAGTTTGCATTCTCCGAATGTCGAAGTACAAAAGTATATTACATTCTACTCCCTCTTATTTTCTCGTTCTCTTTCTTGTACTATAAACAAGAACAGAGATTGAGATAAAGATCAATAGATCGTTAGATCTAGAAATCAAGAAATAGATTTCAAAAATATAAAATGTAGCTTAGTTCGCTTTGGTTCTCAGTGCCTCGATTAAATAAAAATCGATTCCGTGGAATGGATAATCGAACAGAAGGATCGCGGAGAGTCGTGAGCTATTCTAAGTGAAATTCTACCGTATGCAAAACTTACGTCGATCGACGATCAACCCCCATTAAACAGGGGCTTTGATAGGGACTCGTGTAACGGGGTTAATAGTTTTCCTTGGGTTTCGCGCGTCGAGTGGTCGCACGTGCACATTTATCGTGATTTATGGTTTTTTCCGCGGCGTCCGTGCGCCGTTTCAACGCCCTTCTCCTTGTTTTGCATTTAACGGGGGCAGGATTTGAATACGCAGGCCGATTCGAATGCGCGCGAGCTTGCTATGCGTGACGCTCGGGAAGCTCGTGTAATTGTTCGTCGCAGGTGAACGAAACGGGACGCCCCGAGGGTGGTAATTTATTCCTCCTGCTCGAGTAACATGTGCTAATTTTATCAGCCAGCCCGTGAAATTGATACTTAACGAATTCTTCCAAATTTTAATTCTATCGCATGCATTCAATTTATAGAAATTAATTATAGGTACAAAAATTTTATTTACACTAAAATAGATTTATCTATACCTACTCCCATGTCACTGCGCCACGCCAGAAAAATTACTGAAAATTCTCAACGCGAGATTTGATTGTAATTTTAATAAATAAAATAAAAAAAAAAATCTATACCTACTCGAATTACTTTAAGGTAAAGAAGAACGTCGATCATTGCGGAATATACGTTCTTCGACAATGATGACGATTGGTCACAGGAAATTTGAAAACCGACCGATTTTCTTTCTCGATGAACTTGCCGTAAAAGAAGGAACGAATCGCGGAATGGAGAACGGTACAGGGATTCCTCAGACCCTTCGTGGTTCTAGACTTACGATCGGACAGAAAAGGGGTTCGAGGGCGAATTCTTTTAACCCTCCGTTCAATTCTTTCAATCGACTGCGCAACTCTTTATGGTTTGAAATTGAGATAACCAGGTGATACGGTGACGTGTCGTTGCGGAAAATTGAGCAACCAGAGAATTTCCAGCTGATTTCACGAGGACTCCGTGAAGCAGTAATTCCTCCTCACGAACGATTTTTTCGAACATGATATATTTTCGATACACGACATAAATGATTTTTTGGAAATCTAGAATAGTAAAAGAATCTTTTCTAAACATACTTGAATGATTTAGTTTTCATAACGATAAATATATAATATTAAAAAGAAACAATGAGAATTACATCTAGATGAGACAAATAAGAATTTATCACTGTTAAGGTGGGCTGAGAGAAAAAGGGTGGACAAGAATGGAGAGAAAAGAAAACAGACAGGTTCTGAAGAAACCGATTATTCGCATATTAACGAGCTTGCACCGAGCCGTGATTAGCATGTCACCTAATTTACCGTATCCGGCGCAGCCCGCTCTTGGACATTTATTTAAATTTTACGCTGTTCCCCGGTGCAGATGCGCGAAAAAGGGGTACACGTCTGTCAACATCCGTGAAATCGCGCGCCCTTCGAGGACAAAGGCCTCGTCGTAGTTCGTCGTACGTTCGGTTACTAATTGGCTCATTCTGGATCCTTCGAAATATTAATTCTTTTCCTTTTGACAATCTCGAACAATCTAAAGTTCAATCTGTTTTACTTGAAACTTCCTATAGATGACTTTTTATTATTTGTTAAAAATTCTCAAGCAAGGAAAAAACATAAAGCTTCCGATTAATGAAACGAAATTAATTTTTAATATATAGTGCAATTAGTCTTCTACGATCGCACACAATTAGAAATTTCGTAGAAATGATGGTGAAGTTTATTAAGAATTTCCAAATGAGAGAAATATGATACATAATATGTAGCAATCTATAGGAATCAGTGAAATTAATCAAATTCTTTCAATCGTACGAATCGCGAAAGTATGTACACAGCGATGTTGGCTCGTTTAATTGAATTCGTTCGTGGTCAAAGCGCCCTCGACGATATGATAGCGGTCGAATCCCAAGGATTCCAGACGATCCCCGATTCCGCGGGGCTTACAAGTTCTCTCCCGCATACTCAGGTGTTCGTTCCCACAAGCTTGATCCACCGCTCAGGGATGTTTAAGTGTTTGACGTTCGTATTACGCCGAAATCCACTCGTTTCTCGGCTGATTCGCACGGAGAAAGGAAGGTCCATGCGTGATCAAGATGAAATAGAACATAGTCGGAAGAGACAATTGTTAGATGATAAAGAGACGGTCTTTCAATAAAACGAGCAATGGTAATAGGTTCTCAAGAAGATATGAGATATTCGTTTGAAAGATGGAAGAGTATCAAAGAATTTCTGAAGTTACTTGAAAATGTTCTCGATCTAAGGCATAACAATTCAGAAATCAAAATATGAACTTCGTCAGAATGAAATGGGATTGGGGTTCAGAGGAACCATTGAGCGATAAGGAAACTTTCGAATAAGATCTTTGAATAAAACAAGGAATAATCGAAAAATTCAAAAAGATATCGCACGTTTGAAAAATGAAAGAAAAATGAAAAGACATGGAAGAATATCTTTAATTGTCTGAAAATATGAAATATTGTATACAGGACGTAATAAAATAAATTTGTCGATTGAAACGGGAGCCAGATCGATTGAAATAAATATGGAAATACGAAAGCAGCTTCGTTCCCTCCCGGAGTAAAAATGGAGAAAGGCGACGTCGAAGATCACGGGACCCTCGGATGAAATCCACGCACGGCTTATCCCGGCTTATTCCGGCTTATCCCAATCATTTCTGCCCCGCTCGTCTCCTTCCTGGTGCCAATTACGTCAAATCAACGTCACGGGGCAATGTGAACGTGCGACGCGTGCATGGTACAGGTACCAAGACATCTAGGTAACGGAACAATATCGTCGAATCGATAAAACGAGAGGGGGACGTTTTCGTTGATCCTTTTTTAATTTCCGGCTCGACCTCCTATTCTCGAGTGTTCGAGTTCAATGAAAATTGTCGGAGATGGATGTTATTGAATCTCATTTTTCTATGGTTTGTACGTTATACGTATCATTACGACCGAATAGAAACAAGGAAATGACGGGATAAGTAAAAGAATAAATGAGCAAAGGAAGGTAAACAAATACATCCAAAATGTAAATAAACAAACCAAGAATGTAAAGAAAAATATGGACAGAGCAAATAAGTAAACAGAGAACGTAAACAAATAAATTGTGTTACATGTTTATATATTTGTGCCATAAATTATCACGATCGTAGACTTCAACGTTTTATCTTATCGTTCTTTATCGTAAATACCCGAATGGTACGTTAGATGAATCAATGAAACGAGAGAAATGAGTCTAGCAACGATAACGATCTTGAAACAGGATTCTGGGGCTGAGTCCTGGATCGAACGGTGACTTTAAACAACGTCCCCGCGACGGCGTAACGAAATCGTATTCAAAGCGGTGCGACGATTTGCATATCGCAATGTCACGAACGCCCCTTGTTCTACACCACTGAAGGAACATCTGCATCATAAAAAACACGGCGCAAAGTGGATTACGGTAATGGATAGCTCACGATCGATCCTATTTGACTGCTGAATGATCGGACTACGGATAACGTAATCATCCGTCTAGCCAGTCAGTGCGAAACGACATACGTTTCTGAATTATTTCATAGAGTAAATTTGAGAGAAATAAATCTCCGATTCTATTACTGCAAGTGTACTGGCACGAATATGACCTTGCATAAACATTCGTGGTCTGTTTACAAGCAACGATCGAAAAGAAACTTCGAAATCTGCAAATCGTGACGTTTCAATGGCATGATTTTCTTAAAGCGCAGATTAAACGCGTCTAATAGTACTAAACACAGAAAGCCCTCGACAAGGGCTGGGAAGCATTTGTTCGTTCGTATCGTTTGTCAGAATGGTCAGAAAGAATCGTGAGGGTCGGTCAAACATTCAAAGTTGCGTATATATCCTTTACGCCCGTCGCCATACGAATCTAATTGGCACTAATTTTCCGGACCTGTTCCGGGCGTAGGAGAAACGCAAACAAGGAATACGGGGATACGCTCAATCGCTCGCACAATATTGACCCTACAGTTTCATGGACGGAACAGAGAGGAACGAATGGAACATAATACCTCCACCCCCGCCTGGCAAACGAACTGCCAAAGCGTGCCATTCATTCCGCTAGGGAGCCGCACGAGTATTGACAGCCGGTCATTAGAAGCACCAGCGAAATACAGAGGTGGTTGTGTTATGCATGGACTCGTACAGGATCGTTCAAAGAGACACGAGCTGGACAATGACGAGCGTAGCCTGATTACGGCGGAGAGTGGTAATTTTGGAAGAATCGGAGATATTGCGGCAATGAAATTATTTCTTCAGACCAAGCCATTTTCCGACCAATTCGTCTCCCTGGTTTTTAACTGTTCCAACTTCATTTTTTAAAAGCACGTAATTAGCCAATCCAAATATATGTCATTGATGTAAAAAATACAAACTCGTGATAATACGATGAAAATTTTAGTTAGGAATCATCAAATATTCGATCTTCTAAGTCCTAACTGCACACAACAAAACGCTTGCATTAGGAACATCATGAACTTTAAAGATTTCTCAGTTTATAAACTGGTGAAGATAGGACGGTTTAGAGGGATTAAAGGAAGTTCTTGACGTGTTTGCTACCACCGTCACGTACATTGTCTGTCATAAGTATTATGAAGCTTATTTACGTTACGTTCTACAAGGGCTCCCGATATTCCCGATCCAGTAGTGTCTCATCAAAGATACACAAACTAGAAGGAATTAACAAAAGATAGCAAATGAAGAAAGAAATGGCACAATTAAACTCATCAGCTTTGAAGCATTCTGTACTGGTACACCCACGCACGGTAACCCATTGCAGACTTCTCGATCGCTCCATAACCGTGTAACGCGATACGGTGCGCCGCTACCTGAGCCTGAATTCGTACGTTCATCGACCGGTTCTGTCTGTCTACATGTCAGGGTCTTGGAAACGTCAGCCTGCCTTTTCGACTCTTGACTTTGACTGACGTCCGGATTGGTCCGATCGAAAGCTTCGACAGGGATATAGTCGCGAGATTGGACGTTTTGAGGGTTTATCGTAGCTATGATCCATCTGCTTGCCTCTGAAACTAGGGGTAGAAATCAGATTGTTGATTATAATACGGGAATTATATAGGGTGTTTCTTTCATCAGTACTAGCGACGTTTGAATATTTTCACGGAGAATTTCTTATGTTAAAGAAAGATATAGAAAGTTTACGTTTGTTGACTTGTTAGAGTCAAACATTGTATCTTTCTCGTGCATTTTGTAAACTAATGTCGCGCATACTGCATGACAAGCAGATTGTCATAGTCCACTGACTGTTAACTGATACTAAGCATGACGATGCGGCAGTGGAAATATCGCGGTCAATGAGCCATCCTAGAGAAAGTTTCACCACGAAGTGCATACAGATTCGTGTATCATGAAGATGAAACTTTTACATTTTTTAAATTCATTGTTTATCTGCACTTGAGTACAATGGAAAGAATGTACATATTCTAGTATAATGTCACTGAACACATATGGTTAATTGACTTTGAATAAAAAGAAGAACAAATTTATATTTCCTGTGTTATTGTGTAAATAACGGGGAAGTTGAACTTGTGATTTGTAAAATTTCGTTAATCATATTCTTCCATTAAATTCCATCAGCAAGAATTTTTATTTTTATTGGAAAAAGTTTAAGACATATAAACTCAACCTCATTTCTTGATTTTTCATAATATTAAAACAAAAATTGATAAAATCGTTTATATAATTTCATATGTAATATAAAACAGGACGGAAGATACAACAAACAAAAATTTTCCTCTTTCGAAATGTGGAAAAAATTAAATTTTTTCTTAAAATTGTGTTTTTGGCTGTGAAAAAATATAAAATCAATGTTAATTTTGTCACCTTTCCATTCAATGTTTAGTGAATTTTCCTTTATTTTTGATTACTTCTATGAATCTGTTCGGTACACTATCCACTATTTTATTTAAAGCTTCGTTTTCAATATTCGTCCACGCAGGATCTATTTCTTTCTCAAGTTCCACGGCATTTTCTGTAGGTGACTTCTCTCGACCGTAAACCTTTCTTGCTATTTCTCACAGGTTCTCGATCGGTTTCAGATCAGGACTCGGTATTGTCCATTGTAATCATTTTATTCCTAGATGTTGAAACCACTTTTATAATAATGACGGTTGTATAGAAAGGACTACTATCTTGTTAAAAAATTGTCTTTTTATCCTCTAAGTGATTTATGAGAGGCAATAAGTTGCCGCATAACGTCGCCTGATATCCTTTAATTTATCCTCTGTACGAAAACAATTTCGCTTAACGTATTCAGGTATGATCAGGTGGTTTCTTGGAAATAACGAAGAAATAACGTAAAAAATGTGTTAAAGATGTTGGTAAGCTTCCCAGAACTTTCTTACATTTTTAAGAATTTAATATAATAAAGAGACTATACTTATTCCTGTTACGCAAAGGAACATTTTAACTTGTAACTTGTGCCTTAGAATATTTGATTGATGATGTTAGTTGAAGCGTGCAAGGAAGTCGAGCATTCCTTTGAGTACAAGCGGTTGGTCGACATCTACACATTGTACAAGCTCACGAACTGTCCCGGTCGCGTTTCGAGCAGAGACCAGAGGCAGGATATGAATATTTCGAAGCAGCGGGACACGTGGCCCCGGGTGAATCGGCGAGCATTCAGTGCACCAGGGGGTGGACAGGGGACGGTGCGCTTTCCTCTGTGAACGGGCCGACCTTTGAGCGTTGTCGCGTAGCCTTCGCCCTCCATGCTAAGCTCTCGGTAATTGCCAGCATCACGGGGGATCTAGCAGATCGATCCACGCGACTCTACGAATCGGTGCGACTGCGTTTAATTACACGTCACGTACCGTTCAAACCGGCGACGTCTCTATTATCCTGGCTCCTTGCTTCTTGCCATCGTTCCGTGCTCGTGGAACTGCCTCGTTCAACAAACGAATAAAAAAAGCGTTTTCACGTCGAGTTTCCCCTATGAACTTTTTTTTTTGTTCTTTGGAGAGTGCAACACGTTGAATTTATAGAGGTTTCCTTAATACGTTTGGTATTGATTAAATTTCCATTATTTGTACCACATACCGGAAAATAATTTTTCTAGACAATTATAATGTTAGTTTGGATTCTATATCTTTGACTGTGTATATATAAAAACGCGACTGGGTAAAAATTAGTTGTCCAGGAGCTATGAAAAATCTAGTTAAAAGTTATAATTTGAAATTCGCAAGCTCTCTTCATCTCATTTTGTGAACTCGCTCACAGCGAAGATAGTAGCGTGGACGAGTGGCGTGTTTAAAATTCAATGCGCTTTTTTTCGACAGAGCAGCGACGCAATTCGCGAAGTTAACGGTGCACGTCCGGACGCGGTAAAAGTCCAGATGAACGTCCGAGAGTCATCTCGATTGTCTTTGCGGTCTCTTCCCGCCGCGAATATCGTAAGACCGACCACAGAATTCCGACCACACGATCGTGATGTTTCGCCCTTTTTATTCTTACCAGGCTGCGAGAACGCAAAACATTATACAACCACGTCCGTGTATTGCGGAATATCGCCTTCAATTTTCCTTGCAGGGAGAATATTCGAGTAATTCTAGAACGACACGTTCGAAGGAATAAGATGGCAGTTTCGCTTGGATCTGTAATTTTATGGTCATTAAGTGTATATGTGCTCTGCTATTCTTGTTCAGGACTATTATTCTACGAATGACTAGGTAGAATAGTTCGAGATAATTTTATTAAATATTTGCACTTAATAACGAGAGGTTCTTAAAGGAGAAACGATACGGGTGACGAAACAAAAAGAAAGAAAGCGTATTTATATCATTGAAAGGAGGGGAAACGGAAGGACCAAAAGCATAAGTTCTCATCGATAAAAGAGCAACGAGGAGGCTTTTTCCCTTTTTCTCGTTTTATAATCTGCGAGCTAGAATACCGAAAGGGGTAGCCTTATTGTACGACATAATTTACTGTCTGCAAACAGACGGGGCGTCGATGTAAAACATGTGCAAACACGAGCCGGATTATACCGATGCAACGTCTCCTTTCTCGTACCGTCTCACCGCCCCTCTGCCTCTCTGTTCTCTCGTTTTCTCGGTGTCGTTTTCGATTGAATGGCCGTGGAACAGGGATTTATTTCGAGCCGTGTAAAATGACTCGAGTTGAATTGAGTTGTATACCTATCAATTCTGTTACGTTATCCGACGAGAATGGCGTTCACAAAGAATAACGTTTCTGCTTTCTTCTTTTGCAGGCAAAAGGTTCGTCTCAATTAATCGAATACTGTGATATCTGTTCAAATGGAGGATATTTTGTAATACGTTTCACGAACGTTTTAAGAATCCACGTTCTTTCACATTTAGCGATTCCTCTACTTTCATCTCGACCAGATCGAAGTCAAGTTCTTAATATATTAGACTAAGATTGTAGAGTAGCGGAGTTTGAGATATTAGTATCGAGATACTAGAAACTTCAAGAAGTTCTAAAGAATTTTTAAATCTCTGGGGTTATTCAATTCTTAATAAAATTCCACCAAACAAGTGGAAACAAGAAATCCTACGATACTTTCACGAATCGAGATTGAAATAACAAGACGAAGAGAAACGAAGGTGGAACTGTCGCAATTAACGATATTCGACGGGGACGCGGGATTAATCAGCAACAGGGGGAAAAAGAGGATTCGCAGAGGAGAACATGGAAATAATTTCGCAAGAAGAGCAACGAGAGTTGCGACGATCGATACCGGTTTACCCGTGTCTCCTCTTCGTCTCCTCCCTGGTATCCATGGTGACGTAGCAATGGCCGACGTGGACGTCGCGGCGCCTGCGTCCACGTTCATTATAATTGAATTTTCTCCCGATAAAGCGTTCTCGACGAATTTCGGCTCGACCCACCAGGGTAAAAACAGGGACGCCTACTCATGCTCTTCGTGTCTGTGAACGTTGTTTAGCAACGAGGGTTGAAAGATCCTTTAAATTTCAGCTAGTCCTCCCTTTCATTCTCCTGATTTCCTTTAACACTAAACCTACCGGCGCGGTCAAACTGGCCGCTCTCGCGACTTCTACACAAAGTTAACCATATTGAAACTTTATCATATCGCTTCATAATTTATGACTTTTCCTAAAACACGCATACAATATATTTTTCGGTATTTAATTTTAGTTTGCTCTTTTATTGTCTGAGAAAGACTCTGCCTTGCTTACCGTAAGCGGTCATTTTGACCTCCCTACAAAATATGTTAGTTATTCTTAAAATAAATGCAATCAGTACAAAGAAAGCTCAAGGTCAAAGAACAAGGTCAGTTGACAAACAAAATTAGTAATAACAAATAATAACAGCTGTTAGACCCGTAATCTTGTCATAAAACAATCCATCCCTCGATTAAGATAGCCGCCAACCGTCAATACATATCAACTCAGGCCCATTATAATCCTAAGGTCACCTAATTCTTATCCTAATCGCCACAAAATTTAGCACTTTTTACAGTCCACTGTAACAAACATTTTAAAAGTCGAGAGGTTTCTTAGAGCTATTGCCCATTGCTACAAAACACGGAGAAAGCTTTGCCAACTCCACTTTCGAGTGACCGTGGGTAGAGAATGGTCATCTCCAATGGTCAAAGATCATATTTTTACTTGCTATTATCTTTTTGACTAGAATACATCTCGGTTTGTTAGTCAATTAGTCGGCATCTAAATTTGTTATCCCTAAAACACAGACAAAAAGCATCTCAGAGCGTTTTGTGTAAAGTTGTTATAAAAGGAAAAGTAAGGCATATCAAATTTGACAATAATTTTGTATTCCGTACATGGTATTATTTTGTGATAAATATTTACCCTAGAAATATCAAGATTTAAAAAAAAATAATTATAAAAAAAAATAACGGACATAGAAGAAGACTGTTCAGTGTGCGTTGAACAAGAAACTTCAGCAACTGAAAATGGCATGGAAACACATGGAAAGCTATTTTCAACCGAATGAGAGTTAAATATTATAAACAAGCGTTTACGTAAGGAAAAAAAGGAAAGAAATTATCGTTGACGGCAGAGAGTGAAACTGGTTTCGACAGAACAGTCTGGAAAGAAATAGATGCAAGTCTCAAACCTGGCAGGACATCAGTTCATAATATTTTTAGGGATATGCTAAACGGCATATTATAAAAGGACAAGTAAAGGCGGAATTTTATCTTATCATTGATCACCGTATAAGGAATCATATAACAAAATGTACCGAAGAAGCATTTAGAGTATTGGGGATTAAGAGGGAGCTAGATGCAACAAAACTAGATGCATTTGTTGCTCTGCTATATGCACGCGGTGCATATCAGGCAAAAGATTTAGATGTCTAATATTTGTGGAATAAAATTTGGAGACCTGGATTTTTTTCAAAAACAACGAGGAGGAATGACTTTGCTGAAATTACGAGGTTTGAAGCCAACGTTTACGAACCAATAAATTTGCGATGGTATCTACAGTATGGGGCCAATTTACAGAGAATTCACAAAATTGTTATAAACCTAGTGCATACATTACTTTTATATAAAGAATCGCGGGAAAAAAGCCGTGCAATAAAACTATCAACAAGTTCAGATTCATTACTACAAAAAACTTGTCAAGTAAAAAATTAGTATTCGAGTAAAGGTTACAAAATTAGGAAAATTTGTTTAAGATGCGGGAAATATTTATGCGGCAAATGTACATTTGATAATAAGATCATTTATAAAAAATGCAGCAAAGTTGAGTAAGATATATCTCTATATAAATAAAAGTGTAATTTTATTTAAGTCTATAATTGAAATTAAACAAAAGTAAATTTAGACGAAATTTTATGAAAGTTCATCATTTTATATACATTTAGTTATAAATTAATCATTATCTAAGTTAGATCATAAAAACTATTACTTCTTTAATCACTTTAAATCATCTTTAGTCATTTTGACCGCACACGGTAGGAATAGGTATACACGAAGTGTCGATAGATTTAGAGTTAAACTCGATCGTACTGCTGTGAGCTTCGTGAAGTTAACATAATAAAATCCTGTTGAAGTTATTATTTTGACACTATCATTGCAATTTTATGCAAATTGAAGATATCACTAATAGGTTAAAGATGTTTGTAGTAAGTCAAAGGTGTTCATAGAAAATATGGGAGAATCGTGAACTCTCACCCCTTTCACACGTCAACACGCGAGCGAAGCGGCGTTTAAGCCGATTCCAGAGCAGGCTGACAGGGTATTTACCCGTTTCGGGATAATGCGAAGGCGCGATACGTGCGACAAGTCGGTCGAAATCGCGGATTATTCCGTACATGGGAAAGGCAAACAGCTTCAGCCAAGCGTGTAATAATGGACTATGTACAGAAAGTGGCAGCGTGTAATTTATTTGGTATAAATATATTTATCAAAGATCAATCGATTCTGTCGGTCGACCATTTAACATCACATTAATTTCACGTATTTTGTTTTACCAAATTATTAGGTAAACGATATCAAATAATAGAAAGAATCAGAATGCTCAAAATTCCATACGACAATTATCTACAAAAATATATAAAGAAATAGAAATCTCGAAAGTACGGTTGGTTCTGTGCCGTTTCTATGTACTGTTTATGTACTGTTCGACAAAGAACAGCGAGAAGACTCGTGTTCTATGGTGCAAGAAATCAGTAGAGATCGATCGTCCATCACTCCGAGACGCTACGCATCGCTTCCTCCCTCTTTTCCTTTCTTTTTACCCTGGGCCAGGAAGATTCGATCGAGCTCGAGTGCCCGAAAGAAAAAAAAAGTATCCGTTGCGCCTGACAGAAGATAAAATCGATTCGATTCTTCCATGATTTTCGACGTCACAGAGACGACTGTCTCACAAAAGTATTATTGCTTGCCGGTTCTCTTTAAAGACGACGAGATTGCTCCGAGTGATTCGCCTGCGACTATCATTGATTTCTTTCACACACCTTGATTCCATTCTTATAATTTATCTTACGGTTCTTTCTTTCAATTTTCAAGGTTACGAGTATTTCCATCCTCATCTCGTAATTTTGTTTTATTGTGACAACAACCGTGAATGTTTATATATTTATACGTACAACTATTATTTATCGTAGTATTTGAGCTACTTTCCTTTAGTTGTATTCGTAAAAATATGAATTTGCATAAACATTCGTAGTCTAGTAATGATATTTCATTCGATATACGGACGTTAGGGCTGAAAATATCTCGTAAGCTACGACTTAATTTTTCCCTGCCTTTTCTTTTTTATCAATTGACGATGAAAAAGTCGGACAGACTGGATATAAGCGACAGGTTCAGGCTTTCACCGAGTCACGGCCACCGATAAGTGATAATTGATTTTACGCCCCTTGATTTATGACTTGCGCGACACAAAACCTAGCTTTTGGGGTAAAAATCGGCCGAATCCAACCCCATCGTTCCCCGTATCTTAACTGTTGGATCGACATGTGTTACCCTTTCTGCTCCCATGCTGGGGTGGCTCGCGAATTTCCATCTTTATCGGTAAAAGTGCGACTCGCTCTTTTGTCAAACTACGTCATGCCTCCGATACGAATTATCGAATCTCGTTACCATTTTCTGTGCTATATCTTCTACAACATTTATCATCATCAATAGTTATCTAAGAAGCGATAAATCATCTCCAGGCAATTAGTTTCTTCTTCCTTGGCCTTGGACGATGTCAAAGATACAATATGTCGAACACTCGACGAAAGGGATTGTTCTTTATCAATGTTTCAAAGGTACTCTGAGTCGCTGCTGTTATTCAGAGGCACGGGCCACCGGGCGTCAAAGCGAGTTAACGTCGAATAAATCAAAATAAAAGGGGACCAACGTAGTATCCCGCTGGGCGACGGCTCAGAAAGATCAGGGGTGCCCTTTCCAGATCGAAAGAGTTACCTGCGCAACGTACCCGCTCGGTTCTCTGCGACCGCGTGCAGTACACGCTCGCGAGGATCTATGGTTCGTGGGCATCGATCAGTGAAATTTTTATTAATGTTCGTGAACGGTCTCGCGCCTCTCCACTTTTCTTACGGGGCGTGAAGAGAAGGGTGTAAAATGTCAAATATCATTGGAACGTTTTGAAACAGACGTCGATCGACGTTATGTTGAAAGCTTGGCTTTTCTCGAATAATTCGAAACTTTAAAAAACCATAAATCTTATGGTTTGGAAACTTGTCATAGCTCTTCTGAATTTCTTCTGAATTTCCTATTTAATTCATCACAAATTTTCTCAACGAAGCTGAAACAATAGCATCTGTATACTACAATATACAATTGTTAATGCATTGCTTCCTGAAGCTTCTACACATAATTTTCGCGAACCTTTTTCGCGTATTCTAATTTTTTATGAATGCATAACTTTGATCGTAGAATTAATCGTTTTAATCTGGATCTTCTGATAATCTGGAGATTAGATTTTCTACGAAATTATCAGGACTGTTAATACTTATAAACAATACTTACTACTTAATAATATTTAATAATACTAAAAATACTTGTAAATAAAAATATGCATAAATACTAATCCTAAATTTTTGGCTGGTGATATAAAAGTTGGTCCAATAATAAACGACTGCAGCAACTAATAGGTTCGATTTCACGACTTATAGTATTTCTTGAATCGGTGTTGCGTTACTTAGGTGTAAACATTACCCTCCCACGCGATCTAGATCTCATAATACCGTCACGATTTCCCGTCGGGATCGAGCTACACACGCGAAATGCTCGCACGCATGTATTGTACGGATTAGCTTCCTTTTTTGGGACGTTCACCTTTGATCCGTCGAATTTCGAAGAAGGAAAGATGTATGTACCGGTTAGGAAGATAGACGAGAAAGGAAATCACCGAGAAGGTATTCAACTTGGCTAATCCTCTGATTTCGTATCCAGCTCCGATTCAGGCCATTCTGTTTTTGCCTCTCCCTCTCTTGGCCGCCATTCAATTCAGAGCTAAGATCTCTTTTAAGGAATCTGTAACGCTATCCTGTTTGCCGACAGGATCTTCCTCATCTATAGCATCGGATGTATTTTTATATTTATAGCTGGGAATTGATTCGTAATATCCTCGGGCTTTCGAGGGTTTCGTGAAGGAAATTCTATATCATTATACGAGCCTACCGTAAATTTTGAAGAAGAGATATACATTCATATTGTATGCTCCTAATATTTTCAAAGCTCCTGATAATTGTAATAATTAAAAATATTGTTATACTCTATACTCCAATCGAATGTTTCTGATAATCTTCCTTTCTATCTTCTTCTACCGAATCACTATTAAGTTTCACGGAAATATATGTTTATACTGAAAGACACAAATTTTATAATAATATAAGTTTGTAGTAATATTTGTATTTAATATATGTCAATGATGCAGCACTATTTCGGTAGTCGTCGGAATTCAAAGCGAGAGGAAAGAAGCCCGCGTGTTATGATATAATTTATAATAATTAGCTAATACATACATACTAATCACGCATATGGCGTTACGAACAGCGCTACGTTTGGTCTTTCCATATTCCAATATTATTCTATCACATTAAAAACAGTTTTATTCGCCTGTTCTTAGCCTCTAGTCTCTCTGATTGTCACGCGATCTTCATCAAAAAAATCAATTATTCGTCATTCTTAAAAAGTCTCGTCGACGATCGACGTATCAGCGAAATGTTCGGCTTGAAAAAAAGCAATGGCGAAGAATAACTATGACAAGGAATGAATAAACAGGAAAGAAAGGAAACGTGAAAGGAATGGAAGAAGTTCCTGGAAAGGCGCTACCGTGCCCCAGCTTCTCCTGTCCTTCTCTATGAATGGACCTCGATGCGTCAACGTTACGTTTCAATTTTACAGAAACGAAAAAAGAAAACGAAGGAGAAAGAAAGAGGGGCATAGAATGGCTCTGGGTTGAAAAGTGTCCAGCAGGTAGAGAAGGTGCCTTTAATACCATTTCGTGCCATTTACACCTCGAGAACGTTCGAACAGGCAGATCGAAGGGGGTTCTCTCCCTTGGATCTCTTCGCTGTCGTTTATTGTCAGAGCTGCCTATACACGGTAGCCATTGACGAAACGACTTCCCGTCACGCCATTGCTCGCATTTCGTTTCCTTTCAATGATCGCCTCTCTTGAGACGTTGCTCTTCTTCGACTCGCCTTCGAGGAGACGATCAATGGTAAATGTAACGAGCGTTTTCACTCGAAACTGATTTTTCAACTCCTCGATGAACAGGTACGTTTGCAAAGGAATTCCAGTGGATTACCAGGATACTAAAGTGGACTTTGCTATTGCATGTGGAATTTGCAAGGCGAAAAAGAGAATTTAGACAGATAAAGTTCATCTGTTTTTGATGATCCAAATGTTCGCCATGGAAGAAAGCGATCAAATCATTCAGATACTTCGAGAGATGTAAAAAGTCTATCAATGATATTCAGTTAACAATCGAAACTGAAAGAACGATCGATTCTTGTGAAAGTAGAGTCTTAATCGCTCAAAATCTTAAGAATTATACAAAATCCAGGTGAAGACATTTAACTATCGGCCAGAACAGTGAACATTTTTCTGAGAGTAGAATTTTTCGAAAAATCTCTTCAATTACAAGAAGTCCAGGTGAAGACATTCAACTATCAACGAGAACCGTGAAAATGACCAATTTTCCAAAGACACGTCAACGTGTCCGACACGAATATGATCGATGGACATTGATGGTTTTTGATCCGTGTAATTCGCATACGTAAGAGGATACGAAAGAACTTATTGTCCAACTGTCGGTTCCTTTAACGATGCTACTGACGGATCAGCCGATGGTTTGTGCATTTTTGGAAAGCAAAATAAGGCGGTCTCGTACCTGTTCTTTCGCCATTCACCTCCCCTCTCTGGTTACTGATCGCGGCTGTTCGATGGAAAGACCTAGTGGCACGATTCCACGTCGATGCAAATGTCGGTTCCGCTTCTGTTACGCGCTTCAAAGAGGAGAACGCGACTTTTGTATCGTTCAGCACGGATAGACCTCGATTGTACGCAAAATGCTCGAGGGGAGACGTCGATTCGTTGCAAATAACTGGATCGTCGTTTCCGCTGTTTCTTCTATTTCCTCTTTTCTAGATGCTCTTTTTCGATTCTTTTCTATTATCAAGAGCAATAATTTTTCAATTTTTTTCTTTCACAATAACTATTACTTATTTGTTGATATGCGGATGAGACCCATTAGTGTACATAAACTGGAGCATTCAGAGTTAGACAGTAAGATCGATATGATTTATAAAAGCTTGAGTATAGAAATGTTAAAAGTATTAATCAATAGTACGGTAATAATAAAACAAATAATAAAATTTTCGTATTTATTGTTTGTCAGCACATCCCTTGGCAAGATATTGTGATAGGTAATGCTAATTACAAACTTAATTTGGTACAGTTATCTCAGTAGGTGTTGTTAATTAGTAAATAATTAGTTAGTCATTAGTCGGCATGTTGGTACGGTTCATATACTTTCGTAGGTGGTGCAAGAAGACTATTTCTATTAGACAATTTAGAATCTTTTTTACGTTAGTTCGAAGTGTTTGTATATTAATGAGTATGCCTTAATAATATAATTAGCATATTGTATCTTCAGTGCAGTATGAAAATAGTGGCCCGATAGCGTTGTTGGTGTTCCAATATTCTCAGAGTTCAGGTTCCTGTATTTTGATGAGATGACAATATGCGATGTTGACGTGACCTGTCCTGAGTCTGGTTATTTGAATCTGACTATTTTCTTACTAAGGTCATAGTTGAGTCTATTTTATATGTGTTTCCTCTGAGTTTATATAGAAGGTGTTATGATTGTACTAAAAGTTGTTCCGTGCCTCTCTTATTTTTGTTTTAATAATAAAACTGCTTTTCTTTTGGAAGGGTAACAGAAGCATCGTGGTTAAATTCACATCTTTTTCGTTATCTAGAGCAGAATAACTGCGCTACCCTCGCAAAAGCAACGGAGGAAACACGTGTCTGTTCAAGTTCGTGCAGAAACCGTTCCACGTCCCGGGATTTTGCCCCTCGAGATGGGCTCGTGCGAAATTTAGCACCTAGAAGACAGTTACGAGGTGCGTTTCTACGCGTAGAGGATCCAGAGACGCGGCTCGCTAAACCGCTAATTTCACAGTCGTTTAAACGACGATAATTCATCGAGATTTACAACGCAAGCGCCGCGGCCAGCTTGACATCATATTCCATTAGTCTCTAAAAACCGGCTGACGCGGTTCGCGATTTTACGAGCTACTCGACGCTCGCGAGTCCCCGCAACCAACTGTGTTTTGTACCCGCTTTCGTGCCATCATACGTCATGGAAGGAGTAAATCTGACAAAAAATGAATTATTTCCGATTCATAGTCGAATATTGTTTCAATCTGGTGTCCGTTAATTCCTGAGCATTCTGTCGTAATTTTGCTAGTCGATGCGAGCAACAGGATCCACGGGTGGTCCCCAGAGGAGGGCCGAGAAGTGGAAGGGTTACGAGCGCCGGTGCTCCGTAGAAGTTCACTCGAATCGATGGATCCCAGCGTGACGTCAAAATAACCAAATGTCAACAGTGTCGCGAGTCAACGGGGTTCTTGATCGAATTACACGGGTGGGGGTAAATTTACAAGGTGTTTCCTGTGGCGTGCCCTTTCTGTCAATTAAGTAACGCAGCTGCGCCGTGCACGCGTGTCTGTTGAACGTTGTCCGAGAATCGAAACGTTTTCAATCCAACGAAATAATGAAAAAAGAAAAAAAAAGAAAGAAAGAAAGAGAGGAGGAAGGGACGATGGTCGACCTCTTCGATTGTTCACGGAGGAAAGTTGACCATTCATGAAGGAAACTGACCGCCCATCCTACTGGACACACAGGTAATTTTCCCTATCTCCCTAATTTTGCGAACTGGACGCTGTTGGACGGTCACTAGAATTGACTCTCTTTACTGGTACACCAATTTAAAGAACAAAATTATACGTTCTGTTGGCACTTCATTCTCGGTTCCTTTTAATGCTACAGACTAGTCTGCTGTATTGCGTAATATATTTGTAGAGAATAGAAACTTTGCGAAAAATGTACCTAATGCACAAGCCCATGATATCTACAGTTGTGACTTATACATATTTTAGTCGATTATTGCGTTATAAAAAGAGAAGTCTGTAATCTACAACCTGTCACTTATCATTTTGCAGATATTATTGGTTAGCCAAATAATTGTACCTCCAAATACAGAAGTACATAAGATGATTCCAAACTTCTAAATAATTTCAAAATCAAACGATAATATCCATAGTACAAATGCGGCCAGTTTCAGTATCCTTCTGACGGCCAAAGCCAACAGACTATGTTTTATCCGCGTAAACAACAATATTTCATCTTTCTCTAGAAGAAACACCACAGTAGACGAACAGTTAACAGTTACAAAAAAAACTAATCAAGGCACGGCCGCGTAAATATTCATTAAAGTCATATCTCCGACGCCAGAAAACGGAGAAAAGTCGCGAGAATATGGATGCCGTCGGCACTCGTCAAAGCTTTGGTTTTACGCTCCGTAGCAGCTTCTCTCTCCGGAAGCTTAAACCTGACGGCGGTCCAAACAGTTTTTCGTCGTAATAAAACCGCGCTTACGTCGATAATAAAAGGCACCGTAGGCTCCGTTCTGTTTGTTTCTCCTGCCAGACGTCTCTGATGTCTGGTGGTGCTCGGAGGCCGATTAACGACGCCCCTTCCGCTTGTGGGAAACGACGACCGTTTTCCGCGACATCGGCTTCTTCTACCGAGAAATCCTTTCCACGCGATTCAAACGGCGAGCAACGTCTAAAATTACTCGTCTAAAAACGAGTTACGAGCCGATGGGACCACCGCAGGAAGTTCTAGGCCGAAGTCCATTCACGTGGAACTTAGGGCAGACTAAACTAGAGCTGGTTAGATAGATTCAATGACGAAGTCGATTTATCTCATGGTTGAAGTACTTTATAATACTAAGTAATCTGAATGATTATACTCTTGTCATAATGGCAGAACTACAGATGTTTATAGTTAGGAATTATAGACCCTTAAATGTAGGATCGACAATGTAGAGGCTTTTGACACATGTATGCATATGTATATATGTATATGACGTCAGTATCAAATATATCGAAGATCAGTAAAATTCAACATTTTAAAAAGGAACGTCTTTTTGTGAAGGTAAATATTTGACAAATAAACGGAGACAAAACTAATTAAAAATTTTATATGGGTCTTATATCTAAAGGAATTTAAATATGGGCTAGTTCCAATTATGGTTGATGTTTAACATTCTATAAAAATATACCTCACAATGTTGTCAAACCGTGTTATATAACTGTTTCTAAGATTATGAACCATTTTATGACAGTGTGTACAAAACAGAATGGGCTACTCAAATTACCTGAAACTTATTATCCCAAAACGTTACTTCTACCTACAAAAATATCTAAAATTTGACTGCAATATTCTCGCTCGCAAAAGAATCTTATTGCCCCAAATAAATCATCGTAAAAATGAAGGAAAATAGTTAAGTGACACGGAAAAGAACGTATTTAGGTGAAGGATAGCTTGGACGCCGTGTGCGCTTTACGAGCCCCATCTTCCATCCTGTGAACGGTTGTACAGTGAACAATATACAAAACGTTAATATCCTGCGACGAGGAGTTAATGGACACGCTACGCGTAGCTTCCCCGTTACGTATTTAATCGCACATAATATATAGTCGGTGTAACAAGGTTATAACCGGGTGCAGGAAGGCCTGCAACCCCTTTCGGCCGTTTTGCGTGCCTCCAAGAGCGGCCGCGTTAAACGTGACGAGGACAAATTGTGGATACCGACGTCCCTTCGTCTCTTTGCCCTCCCTCGCTATATATATACGTTTAGTCGAGCCCTTCTTCCTTCGCGTGATGGATGGTCCTACCAGGTGATGCACCCTCTCGTTAAAAACCCACCCCCGTGGAAATCTCTTCTATCTCCCTTCTTTCTTGCGTTTCGATATGAGCTTCGTCTCTCCTTTCTTTCTTTTTCTCTTTTGGATTTTGCAAGAGATTAAAAGGAATTACTTCTATTTTTTTGTGTGTTTGGAAAAAGGAAAGGAGATGTTTCAGATGGATTTAACCTTGTTCAGGTTAGAAGTCATGTTTCATTGAATCTGTTCGTTTTTCAGTGAAGCTGGATGACTCGTGTAGTCGAGGATTTAATCGTCTGCCATTCGTTCCGGCACGGGGGCGGGTTCATAAAAAGATCGTCGTCATCGGACAACGTGTTACCCTTTTATCTCGATTTCAAAGACGAACTGAGATTTCCCATAATGCTGACTATGGGGAAAGGTAGTAACCGTAGCAAAGTGTAGAATCATTTTCTTTGTATTCTTGAATAGTTGTGAATATTTTACTTCTCGATTTGATGCAGAAAATATAATATTTCGCTAAAAGCGTCAAGATTATATTTACTAATTTCAAATAGGTCATTAACATTCTAGGCTGAAAATCTTATCTTAAGTTGCCACAACATCGATTGTTTAATACATTCGATTTAGATATTTCATCTGTGCTACTGACGTAATTTTTTTTTCTTTGTTATTTATTAAAATTACAATCAATTCTCGCGTTGAGAAGACTGACGTAATTGTTGAACTTTTTTGTGAATATAGAAAATAGCTTAAAATAAAGAAAAATAAACCGTCGCAGGTGTTATGTAAGTATATATATATTATATTAATATTTCATTGAAAATCGAAAATCTTTTCACACAACTGTACAAATCAGTACAGAGGAAAATTAGTTTCACAGGCGTCTTTGACCGACGTAAAAGGATGTCAGGGTTCATAAAGTTAGCTGGCAATCTGGAGGGCCAACTCGTCGTGTCGACATAAGGTCATGCGATAAACTGCTAGGCGCAATTAGGACAGGCAGCTTTATTTCCCTAATTCTCATTTTAATCAAGGCGATGCCGTGTTTGTGCCGGGACCCAGCATTGTCTTTGTCGTACTTTTTTGTCGCACGGATGAATAGGCCCCTTCCGGAACTCGTAATCAGCCGTTACGCGCCTTTCAATTACACCCACGTTAAATCGTTTAAATGGTACCGCGGAGGGTAGCGCCTTCTTCGGATACTTTTTCCCTTTCAATCCGTTCCATTGGTTCTTTCCTTCTTCTAATTCCAGTCGAGAAATCATTAAATCTATTGTAGCCATAGATAATTGTTTCCGATCCACGAATTTTCATTGAAAAAATTTAGTAGAGAAATTCGACGGAGAATTTTATTTCACTTTAAATCTGTGGGCTATTAACATCTGTTTTCATTAATACACGCAATCTTTGTTTGGTGAAGTGTATTATATAAAATCAGTCAAGCTAGGATATTATAGAAGAATGTGATAATGTTTTACATTAGAATCGGCAACGAGTGACACGAATTATATAAACATACTACCAGTAAGGTGTAAAAGCACACAGAGATTATGGAAAGCCGTGTTTGAAACGTGGATAAATATTTAACTATTTTCCAAGTTTAAGGGGAAAAGTTGAAAGAGGAGCGGTCAATTCATCGATCATTTGTTTGACTTTGCACGCGTGCTCTAGCCGGAAATAGAAAATAGTTCTCGTGTCTGTTTGTCGACCCTGTTTGCGCAATCTGACCCTTCAGGACCTCTCCACGGAGGTTTTCAAAGAGGTCTGAAGAGGTCCTCAAAGGATCGAGAACGCAGATGTCTATTTTGACGCGACGAGCCGCCTCGGGAGTCACGATTTCTCAAGTGGTACAATTTTCCCTTCAACGTCCCCTTTGCTACTTTAGTGAGACAAACTACTCACAATTAGTCCTCTATCGTAATTTACAACTTTTACTATTGAAAATCTTTAACACTACAACTATCATACCAGTCAAAATGACTGGCATAAAATTTTTAATTTTATATAACATAAAATTTCAATCCCTCGTCCCAGCAGTTTCACCCAATTTGTTCGTTTTCAAGTGATTATCGATGGAACGAAACGGAGCATACGGAGGAAAAAGGAACGAAATCAACGACGGAGGGACAAAAGTAGAAAAAAAAAAAGACAGTGGATCGGAAGGAGCTTCCTCGGAGAAGCTCGATTACATGGTTACTTTGTCTTCGTGAATGGAGTAGGACGCAGGTTATGGTGATCGTGCATCGACGAGCAACAACGAGTACAACGACGAGAAATTGGCAACAGAGCATCAGCGTCAAACCGCATAAAAGAAACTTACCAATTCACATTATTTCTTTTCTTTTCTACTTTCATTGAATTCTTGTATTTCCACATTGTAATTTCGAAGAATTGAAATGATACGATTAGAAGAAGATATTTGCCAACTTGTAGTATTTTTAGAAGAACAAATCCAATGATTTATTTTTCGATTAATCGTGGAACACGAGTTGATTCGCGAATGGAATTTCTTGAGATCTTTTAGATATAGTAATTCGTTAATTTATGGATCTCCTATTTTGTAATTGATCATGTTAACGAACACTATCGTAATTAAACCAAAGAAAATTCGCTTAGCTCTGCAATGTTCTTTCAAGCATCTTCAACCCAACTTTTTCTCTTTACCTAAATTTCTTAAATTTAAAGGAAAAAATAGAACTTTTCTTTCCTCCCGTTCTTCTGTTAAAAATTTTGTTAAGGCGTTAAACATCTTTCTTTTCATTAAAACGTGAGTGTGATTCAGGCATAAAAATTCAAGGACTGCAGTAGGGTTAAGGTCGATTCTATACCATGGCAAACGAAGGAGGATCCTCCGTCTCCCGTTCTATCCACCATCACAAAATGGAGAGAAGTCGGGTGAGTTTTTTCTCCACCGGTATCGATTCAAGACGGCGTATAATTCGATATCGATACCGTAATCCTATATCTAAGAGGTACACGCAAGGTCTCGTCACGTTGATCGCCGACCACGCGCATCGGTTGACAATGCTGTCGACGATACGCGGTGGCCAGACGATAACGGTTCGCCTTTTGCGGATGCTGGACAGCTTGTTGGATCGCTGGAGCGAATTTGCGGTGTCATGGAACATTATTTCAACGCAATCGGTCGACTCGCGAATAACTATTCCAATTTTACCACTGAAACAACGCTGCACTGTTTCTTTGTCTTTCTAAATAGCAGAATATAGAATGTCTAAGATGAATCATATTTTATTATACAATATTAGTGTAATATTTTATTGCAAATAAATATCATTGATACTGTGTGTTCAGTTTCAGGACTGAGTTCTTTTTACCTTGCGAAAAAAGCTGTTTCTTATTAATTATTATATTGTATGTACATATTAGATATGTAGTAGAAACATAAACTTTCCCCGTGATTTTGTTTTACCAGTTTTACTGAAAATGAATGCATTTATCGCACAAAAAATCCAAAGTGCTGCTACTACTACTACTACTATTAAATATATTTATCGTTTGGTTAATTAATAACTTATCAAAAGAATTCGAGAGTGTAGGCGTTAATATTAGTATTATATTTTCTTCTACTCCTAGAGTATGTTAAAGAGTATTATTTATACACGAAGAATGCTTCTCTATCTCTCTCTTCGCAAGAATCGAATTTCTCCCAGCTTTGAGACTAAATTCGTGGATTCTAGAAGTCTTCACTGAGATGTACATATATATATATACTCGTGGAAAGGAGCACGTGCTAGCTCGTTTCTTACGTACGCCTGCCAGCTGCAAATATCGTGCAGAGGTCCAACGAAATCCACGCGTCGTGCACGCATATAGAGTAACGGAGAACACGGGATCCATCTGGCGTGTGCGTGACCTCCTTGAATTATCGTGACTCCTGGCCAACACTTTAGGACTCCACTTTAGCCATTTCCTATTTCATCCTTTTCATACATTCCTTCGAGAACCTGACTGACGTCTACCCAGAATCGCAATCGTTTCTCGTATCCAGAGAAATATGTAATAACGCCATTGTTATTTAAATCGTATGAAACAAAGTTATAGAATCTATAGAAAAGAATCTTCAATCCTCCTGTTTTCGTTTCTCTAAATATAAGAACAATAAGTGTGTGCATATTCTATAAGCTGCTACAGATGGTACTGAACAATCTGCATATGCACCTCTTTTCGTGAAACTAAACGTTCCTCGTTATATTAAAGCTTGACGCAAGTACATCCCTCAAAAAAGCCATGCAACATACAGAGAATTCGGATACGGTTTCAGTTTCTGTTGGTGACAGGGTAAGAGCCTAGACAATAGCTGGAAAAAGAGATGCTATCGATTAACTATGCGAAAGTACCGCCTTTCCTCTCCTTTCCTTTGTCCCCTTTTCATTCCGAGTACATCCTCCCTTTCTCGAACCGTCCCCTCTTGCTGAAAATTTCACGTACACCCCGTAGATTTCACGTATACGCAACTAAGAGGAAAGAGGGGAACTATTCATCCCTCGTGGCTGTTTCCATCCCTTACCTATGGCCAATCGTAGCTTGTGCACGCCCAGTGACGTCAGTTTTACCCCTCTGCATCGTAATTAGCCAATCCCATCGCCGGATGGCCACCATCCAACCCCTGGCACAAATATATTTACGAGCCAATGATTTCTATAGTATTCGACTGGGCCTCTATAATTTAACATGTATATCTGTGTGTATGTGCGAACACGCGTATCGTGTGTCTAAATTGCAAAAGACAGGAACGGTACAATGGTCCCTCCATCGTTTTGCTTTTTTCCCCCTGGGTCGTAGTTCGTTCGAAGAATATTTCGTCCCGTTTCTGGCCTCCCGTTTTTCTAGATCTTTTTTACTTGAAACGATATTCCTATTTAGAAACATTATTTTTAAGCGATCTCTAGGATAAAAAATTATCAAGGAAATTATAAATTGTTACCTAAGCTATTACACTTTCTCCATTTCTACAGCATTTCGACAGGTCATTTTGAATAGTTTCCATGAGTTTTCTTTATTATATTCATTTAAAACAGGAAAATTATAGATAACATTAGTCCATATCAATGTGTTCATCATTTCTACTTTGTTATCTCATCGAATCGCGTTATAGAAATTTACAAACACATTTTCAAGGTGTAACAGTATAAAGCGTAAGACATTTGCACAGTACTATACTTACTTTTGCTTGTATGTAGCGCTCCACTCCTTCTTCCTACTTGTTCCTTTTTGTTGTTTCAGAGAGTGAAATTATTTATATGATGCATGGCCAGGAAGCTTTTTCTAAGAGAATTGAGAAGCGACTAAGTCAAGAACACGTCAGTTAGAGGACGTGCGATTCTGCAATAGAACGATATATGTGAATTATGTTCTATGAAAAGTTCGTGTTTCTTAGCGGTAGAGTCTTCGCGAATACGTAAATATTTCGACTTCACGAGTTATTTCGTCGCTCGATTCTTAATAAATTAATATTATAATCATTTCTACATCAACGGTACGTAACACTGTTGCGTCTTGTTCTTCCAATTCCTGAGAAAATTCCACTAACTATGAATCTTTACTATCGGCATACTCTCGATCGTGTACAGCGTTTACAAAGGAAACTAAGGAGCGAAAAAAAAGATAGAGAGTTGAATGAGCTTCCTCTCCATGAAGAAGATCTCCAGCAGATAGTGATTACGCACTACGGAGTATACGATGACGAGAGGAGAGTCGAAAAAAAAAGAGAAGAAAACGAGAAGAATGGCTCTGAAGATCGATGACAATAAAAGACGCGAATGCTGATGTGTACACGAATCATTGATTCCCGAGCGTAGGTGTATTTGAGTATCGCTTTCTACGGTTAGGGATAATCCGCTTACGCGGGGCTAGTCTGTCGTTCACGTCGTTCACGTCGTCCTTGGTGGCATTGTTGCCGGCGTTTTGTGAGAAAACAGCATTTTCGACGCTCGAGGTGGCGACAAGAAGAGAGCTTAACTTATCTCCGTCACAACAAGAACGGCCGGCTTTCCTTTCACATTCGAGAATTCTTGTTTTCGTCGTCAGATCCCGACAGTGCACCTGACTCGCCGTTGCGACATCCCTGCATGAATTTCAAGAACAAGCACCAAAATTTTACTCGACCGTTTAATTATAAATAATATCATCAATATATTTTTGAAATATTTTCCATTAATTTTTATCTTCATTAATGTCTTCGTTTAATAAATGATTGAGTATTTCAGAAAAAGCCTAGAAAATATCAGCTCATATTGCAGCAGAAATCTGACTATATGAACTCTATTTAGTCGAAAGAGATTTTAATTATATAGTATCCAATTAAGTAAATTCCCGTCGAATGAATCCACCTATTTCAACTCTTATTATATCACTCGAAAGTTTTCCTTACTTTATCGTTATACAAATTATACGATCTCGATTTATTTTCACCTGAGTTAAAAAGAAAATTGTTTCACGTGCATTTTCGATATAACGATAGTCCGTTTCGGCGATAGTTTTCGTTGATATGATTTCTCTGATCGATGAAGGGTTGTAGGACACGGTTACCCCTCTCTGTGCTCTCATAATCCCATGAATACATAATCTAGATGCAAACAGCCGGCACGCGTAGCTCGTTTTAGAACTGCCGTGATATTTCACGGATTACGAATATTTGCACTTCGTTTCACGGTATCTCGATCGTCCTACCGACTTTTCCATGCAAGAATCTTGATCAGCGATGATACTTCCCTCTTTTTTTATCGCCTGCAGTCTCGTGTCTCTTTTGTCGTCTAAAAAAATTAGACGGAAGGTGATGGATGAGTTTCATGGAGGATTTAATCGATCGTACAACAAAGATTCGACTTTTTTAGTTTCGCGCCGTGTAAATGCTCCCCAAGCGACTCGGATAATTCTCGGATAAACTCTTTATACGTTCCGTGTTATTCACATATTATCACATATACAATATGATCAATGTATGATAATTTTCTGTTATACGAAAAGGAAACTTCTGAACGTAAATTTCCGAAATTTTTCGTTTCAGTAGAATTATTGTCCTGGTATATTTTCTATTAAATGGAAAGGAAGTAATAAGCGTAAGTCTTTTAAATTTTCAGTAGAGTTATTATTTGTTCTCAGCTGTCCATACGCGGACGTTCAGTTTGTTCCGTGGCCGATCCTTAAACGCTAAGGTCGATTAGTTTTACGCGTTAAACGAGGAACGTCGCATGGGAACGAAAAAATTGATAAATGTTAAAGACAGCCAAAAAGACAAGCTCGTTGAGTTACAAAAATCGATTGAGTTCAATCTCTGAAGAATCTTACAAAATCATTTCCCTCTGTGTATCTTGATTTCAGCACTCTATAAATAGTGAATATACAGGGTATTCCACGACCAGATCATAAATTTTGTCAGCATGTCCACGATGTTGTTCCAAGTAAAAAATGTGTCGATTCATCTTCGTTTTCTAGATATGGGAAATGTATTGTAAAGCACAAACAATGATCAGATGTATCGAAGCTACTTAACTTTTTGATTAATTATTTATTTGAAATTGTGCGACTTCGTGCATCCTTACATAAGATTATTTCTGCCACTTTCTTGTTTTTGATATTTTTCCTTGCCCGACCTAAGACACGATATTTTCTCATTTTGTCATTATCATATAAAAACGCGAAGACATTTAAAATGTTGAAGCTTATAGCTAACAGACTGAAATAATCCTACATACATCATTATTTACATAACATTTTTCGTTTAGAATAGCTCTGTAAATATGCTGACAAAGTTTATTAGTTTCGTAGTGGAACACTTTTTATATATATATATTTTTTTTTTTTTTTGATAAAATTGGACTCACCGTTATTTTCTATTTTCACAGAGGGAATCACAATCACGCGTTAAAAGTAAAATTACATTAAAGAAAAAACGACGGTACTACTCTAAAATTATACCAATTCATTGCTTACACTATATTAACACTAATTAGGCTTAGTAGTAAAGTAAATTTATTAGTCCAGATGTGAATAATCCAGGCCTATTGGAAATTGCATAATCTAATTATCTAGGTTTCTATTAATTATTAATTATCATAATATGTTATTACTATTATTATATCATTATTAATCTTTAAAAAAGATGTCAGTCCAACGAGAACTCGAATATAGCAAAATTTTGAAATTTCATTTAAACGTAGTACCGTCTCGCACAAGTTCTTTCGAGACATACGAAAAACCGAACAGATAAAATAATGTAATTAAATACATCGTCCCTGCGCGTTCTTCACGGGCCTTTAATCCTTTGCACTGGTGCGATCGCAAATAGTACGAGGAAATATTATAATTAGTATATATAGAAAATATCGTTATTGTTATTTACATTAACGTACAAAACTAGAACGTTCTAGTAGACGATTAATAGCTTCGTATAATATTAATCTTCGTCCTATAACCATACGTCCTCATCAATGAACCATTTTGTAATTAATTGCATTATGTATATCATTCGTACGATTACAATATCGTGATCGTAATTTATTATCGTAATTATTAGTCGATAAAAATCCCTTAACAATACAAAACAAAAAATAGAACGAAAAAAGAATTTGAATTCTTCTTTGATCGTCTTCCACATAATATCTATAATAGACATAGCAATAATCTTCATAATTAAAAAATAAAAGGAAAAGAAAACAGTGTCTTTCTATATACGATTAAACTGGCACGATGAAAATGATATACAAAACAAAAACAAGAAGATAAAATAAGAAAATGCTTATAATAAAACGATCTCTACGAGCTATGAGCATGTGTGTTCATAACGCGCGGAGGATCGGAATCACTTGTAAGTTATAATCTATATACTTTACGTTCGATTAATCCTAAATTACAATCGTAAGCTCTACTACGATATCTGTTCGGTGTGTCGAGTTACAATTAATTGAGCGTAGACAGCTCGTAGTATTTGTTCGTTAGAAGTGCAAAGGCTTAAACAACGAAGGCGATTTACGTATATGTATGTATGTACATTGTGGTCGAACAAGAGGAAACCCGATTGTTTCCTCGTGCATGAGGATGCGCTTCGTCAACTCTTTGTTCAACTTGTTAACACCTTGGCTATGAAATACTATCTTCCTCGCTTCATTGGACAGCTCACATTCCTTATAATAGATGAATTGATGTCGATCGATCGAAGTTTATTAGAATAATTAACACTTTTCAGTGTTATCTCAAATTGGAATTGAGATTCTATTCTATCGATATCTTTTATCCATTTTTATATCTTTTTACTGAACTAAATATTGTAGCTTGTTTTCGTATGGAAGATTAAGCTTCTTCAAAAAAACTTTGTGATTATTGAAAAGTTTCATCGTATCAACTTGGATCACAAAGGATTAACAATAAATTTCGATGGAAGAGGTTCTAAATGTTTGAATCCCAAGTGAACTCACATGCGGCGATTAACTGCAAAACCTTGGAAAAATATGTAAAAATGTTGTAACAATCATAGCCAACGTGTTAATAGCGCATCCGGAAGTTGATGACCGAAGGAATAATACGCACACTCACACTTCCTCTCGTGGCTCTCGCACTTTCTCTCCCTTACAAAAATACGGTTGGACGGAACTGACGACGAGTTAATCTCCTCGTGCTTTCTTTCTTTTATTTTCTCTGGATTCGCTCTTATTCTTTGTTTTTCTTCTCTTATTTTGTCGCTTAGTTAAAACGGCGTTAGATTGTGTATCAAAGATTGAGTTTTGAGCGCTCCAATTCGTTCCTTTGCCACCTCTGTTCCATCGAGAATTCTACGGGATCGAAGAAGTATAAACGACAGTTAAAAACCATGTTCAATTCCTTCTTTCTCTATTCTTTTCCAAAAGATTGTTCTACTCTTCCGTAAGAATCATATAAATAAAAATAAAATTAAGAAGCTTTGAATCTTCGATCAAAGTCGTCTTTCAAAATCGAAAGCTTATAAAGTTAGTGTAAAAGTGTACAAAGACTGATATGCAACAGGATCACAAAAAATATCGATGTTTCAGCAATAAAGGTAATTTACTTGATCACATGGTATAAAAACAGGTTATTGATAAAATTCTTATGAAGATGAAAGATATCGTACATTTTCTATAAAGTGTTACATATCCCAATGAATTCTTCCAACTTTCTCGTAACGTAGTAATTACCGTTTTGGTGTTGAAAAAAGCATATGACAACTTTGAACACACAAAGATGATCGGGATGTACCATTCGGTTCCCGATGGGATCGCTCAAAAGTTTCGTTGATAAAAGAATACTGATTATTAAATAATCGAAAAATACAATGATTAAAACAAATACCTCTCAACATTAGTTTTCTCTTTTTCTTGTTTAAATACATCTACGAGAAGGGATTCTTAAACTAAACGCAAAACGCTCGTCCCTCCAGATAAAATACGTTTCCCCCCCGTTAGATTTAAAAAAATAACGCTACGTAATCTTTTTTTTTCTTTTGTTACATTCATCGATCGATTGCTTCTCTGATCCCAAAAATTGTCACTGGAACAAGATGTCGAAAGGTTTGCAGTACCTCTACGACGTGCAAAAAAAGTGAAATCCAAAATCTCTGAAAAAACATTCTCCTTCCAAATATTCAATAATGATTTCTATGAAATATTATTGTATGCAGTTTGTAAAAGCTATGATACGAGTGATTTCACCTTTTGCAATCTCCAATTACGATAGTATAAAATATCTTAGTTCGTTTCATTTCGAAAGAATTTCATTTTCGCTTCTGTTTATCTTTCACATTTTCCTTTCGTTTCATCCACACAATTTTCATTTCAATTTTGAACCATATTTTAATTTTTCTTCTGCTATGAAATTTCTCGTAATGCGGTCTTTAGAAACTTGAGATAACTCGCTGGTGAACGGACGAAGAGTAAGACGGATAAAGGGAACAAGTTAAGCTGGCATCACAGGGACCACTGAAAAAGAGACGAGAATCGAACATGGGGAACAGTGAAAGAAACGTTGTGCGCGTGGAACGATCGATTCGTCCCGCACTCGAACAAAGAAAATTCAAAACGATCTTTGGATTCGTCTGTTCAACGAGACCTTCGTGTTTCTTCCGTAACTACATATTTAACTTCTCCGTCCTTCTTTTTGAAACTTCCAATTTGTTTCAATTTATGCTCGCTTCAAAACCTCTTGTAAAATTCTGAAAATAATATATGTAAGAGTAAAGAATATAATAAACAGAAAGATATATTGAGTTGTAACATAAATTCATCCTAGTTTTATCTGTATTTGCAAATAGAGGAAACGAGACAAACATATGTTACAACCTAATAATAAAAGAAAGATGAAGTAAAATATTCTCGTCTCCTTTTCGAATAATTATCCTTAAATCGCACTTCACTCTGTTTTCGTGTCGTCATCGAATGATCGAACTTCGAAGGAATCATTTTAGTTTTCCTCTTTGCGCTTCTTTCACTCACGAGGAGCTTCGACACAATTTTTTTCTCTCGTTTGTATATTCGTGCGACATATCAGGGATTTAAAGACATACCTACAATTAGAGTACCTTCTTTTTTTCCTTTTTTTTTTTATTAATGAACGGACGCAAATGGCTCTTGCAAAAATACAATTTGTTATTTTATCTCTTTCTGTTACTTCTAGAAAAAAAGTGTTACTACCTATTTTATATTTCTTAATTAACTCACTTGTCGTTAAGCATCTTCGTCTTTCTCTTCTCACGCGTGTTTGTGTATTTTATAGATTCAGTTGGGGTTACTCGCTTGTATAAATCAACACAAGACTGGCAAGAAGGCCGTCAATAATACCGCAGTGTCGCATTTTCTCGCGGACGCGTGAGTAATTACATCGAGAAAAATTTCATCTCCGCGACACCGTTTTATTCTTATTCGTATTGTCCGCGAAGCAACGCGTGCATCAAATTTTATATACATGCATATGTAGTGCAATATATCATACAGAGTACAGCATGTAGTATAAAATGGCAGAGAGTGATCTTACATGTAAAGACGAACCGAAAATAAAGAATAGAATTTTTTCATTTGAAGTCCCGTTTTTTGAGAAAATTCAATTTATAAATTTATTGAGTATGCATACACTTCACTATTTTTCCGTTTATTTTCTTATCTATAAACCATCTGGTATGGATTGTGTTTCACTTTCAAACTGTTTTGTTTACTTGCAGCCTGTTTCCATTGGTCAAACAATCACAGTGGTTTCTTATAACAACTGTGAATATAACTTTGTTATAACTTGTCTTATAACAATCATTGGATTTTACCCGATCATACGAACAGTGTAGTACAAAATCAAGACAGCTTTCTGATTCGGAAAGTGTCGAAAAGAACATTACTTTCATCATTCAATAATGTGTACGTAAGACAGTATTTATCATAATACTGCTTATTAGTATAAATACTAAATCCGAATATAATCAATTGCACGTATACTTTACAGAATTTCAGTGTCGACTTTCTCATAAAACAAGGTTTTAATACTAAAACTCGATAAAAGCCAACATTAATTTTACCAAGAGCAGTTGCATATTTTAGTAGCCAAATTGTATTTTATAATAAATCCGTAATCCGTTAATTTGGTAGTTATAACGTTAAGCGAAAAAATTGTATTCTTCACTCGCAACTAATTTTCACATCTAAAATCACACCCTGCCTCGCTGTACTGCACGTCCTACCACATCCTGTATAATATAATATTTTACAATAATCATCAGTTTAACATCTTTATAGTCCAAGCATCGATCTCTACTCCGAGAAACTTCTAAAATTCGGATCGACGAATTAATACAGCAGTTCGCGGTAGTGGAAATTTTTCTCGTTCAGACTTCACTGTTCAAGGTGTACCCGTTTCTCTTTAAAACAGGCTGAATACTCTTGTGCACATAGGGTCAGCAAACGTTGTATACAGTCTCGATAACGTGCATCGAGTTCATCGCCAACATTCAATCAATACAACATTGACTCTAAGTCTCTTCGTCGATTGTTTCCATCGTGTAATTAAAAAAAAAAAAAAAAGAGAGAGGGAAGAAAATCTCTTTTTCTTCTTTCACAGCATTATTTTGACATCATCGGGTCGTCAATCTCGCAGGTGTTCCACGGTACTCGTTTGTTTCCCTTGGAACGTGCCGCCAATCGGAAGCTAGGACTCGAAAGGAGCCGAGGGGAGAAGGAAGAGGCGATTCTCGACGAACCGATCCGCCAAGCTTTCCGGAATAAAGCAGCTCGAAAGCGCGCTGATGATTCCCCATCGTGTTCAATGTACATCTGCTTCTCTTTACTCGAGCTTTCTCGATTTTTTGTCAGGTAACGACGAGTCTGGCGGTCGAGTTCACCAAATGCCTCAGCCGTGGTCACTCGAGACTTCGTATTAATACGACCATCTCGCGGAACAAGGCACCCAATTTACCTGGTGTCGTCTGTTTCTTTAATAGAACACCTCTGATCGTCGAGAGCTTCTCGTAACAGGAGAGGCACTTGTGGTATCTGTGCATATAAAACCAATTCTTTTTCACTTATATAGTTTATAGTAGCAATACTATTTCTTTATAATCAGATGGGAGGGGGGCGGGGGGTAGTTAAAAGGCGGGGGAAAAAATAATCGGATTTTGTTGGGATTTAAAAGATACAATATACTCACCGTTCTTCTCGCGAAACGTCCACGCCGATCGTGTGAAGTGGAGCTTCCACGTTCGACTTGATCACCGATGCGAAATTTCGTAGAATTAATCTCAACCCCGAACATCCCACTGTTATGTACCTGAAACAGTAATAAAGAGAAAGCCGACGTATTATTTATAGCCTTTTATTGAAAATCTTCTTCAAGATTTTCTTTAATTCTTTTACTTTCAACGTCAAAATAAAAGAAAATCCTATAAATCACTAATTAATCATTACTCGATATTCTACGACGCTGATTTCGAAAAGTATGCCAGATTCACAAAAGAGCAAAGGATGAGAAAGCCTCGATCCTGGCACCCACCGGTGCTTGTCACGGCTAGTTTGTTCCAAAACGTGTTATTACCCCATAACGATGCCAATAAATAACGAAAGGCACGAAAGGCTTGGCCCCGCGATTCGACACGCTCGCTTTCGACCGGCGATAAAGGGTTTGCGCGAGCTCCCGTTCGAATCAGCGAGACGAATCCGCGCACCGCCTCATAAATGTTCCACATAACGTTCAACGTTCATCTCTCTACCTTCTACGAACATTTTGTATCACGATCGCCCACGGGAAAGTACACTTTTCCCATAAAAATCTTCTCAATTATTAAAATCTATTAACTATTATATAATATTATATAAAATTATTTGATATATTATATTAAAACACGAAAATAACGTAATGTGTAATATTTGTATCTATATAAAGAACTTTGTTCTAAATTTGGAAACCTTCGCGAGCACGTGTATACAGATTCTCCTGTTAACGTTTAACTTCACCTACGAAAAATTTTCCAAATTTTAATTTCTGCAAATCTTCTTTTCCTGGATTGATAGCTTTCATTATTAAATGTTCATCTTTGTGAAAAAAATATTTCTTTTTAAAAATATCTTTCGTATTTATAAATATTGAGAAGGAGGGGAAGTATCGATGATGGTGTGGCGATCCCTTTATCGTGTGGCACGTGACGTCGGATCAAATATTTCTCGACGTGCTCTTTTTTTTTCTCACGAGCCTACCACCTTTGACCAGGACGAAAGCCCGTGACGAACGAGCCGTGAAAATGCCGAGTAGTTATATGCAAACTGTGCTGCATTACGACACCGAGATGTGTATATTTAGCTGACAATTTCCTGGCTGGATTCACCCTTTCGATAGTTGTCCAACCATAACTCGAAAGTACCATAATCAGTGCGAATTCATGACAAGTTTGGCTTTCGAGATTCAAAGTTCAATTTTCAACAAATGATATCTGTTTTAAGAGAATTTATTTGTCTTTACCATTAATCTGTATACAATACAATAATCTTAATACATACACTGGCAAATATATTTTTTCACATTTCTTTCAGAAGTAGATTGTTTATGCACAAGACTAATTTTATTACTGTGTTAGGCTTTAAGAACACTCTGAGAAGGAAAGATTATCTGACACGATTAAATGATGAAAGAAACACACGTTATTAAACTAGATTGATCTTAATTGTCTCGTTTCGCGATATGTATTTATCGCCAGTAAAATCTTCATTAGAGCTACTTTATATTCCTAAAAGTCACAGTTTTCTCATAAATTTCACGATCAACGAAAGTGTACGACTTGATAATTAGTTTCTTTTCGTTTCAAGCTGATCATAGAGCGAAACAAAGGCAGAAAACGGTAATAGATAGAGAAAAATGGGTACGAAGACACACGAACTCAATTATTGCGTCGAGTAATTGCGAATGGCAGCTGCTGAGCGACCAACAAATTAGTCTGAATTCACTTTTACGGTATCGGTTAATTTCTGAACGGACGTGGTCAACAACCATAAACGCTCAGGAAAAAGCAGAAGAAACGAGAAACTTGTACTTGCGTGTTAACAAAATATCTACCTGCACGTAACATTCTTTTGTTTTAATGACTTTCCAAATACTCATTCGTGCTCGGTAAATTTTTATATCCTAATTGAAATTTGAAAATAAAAATGCTAATGTACGACTAGTGACTTCTAATTAGTTTTGATTAGAATGTAACGTGTGATAATATGTAAGACATAAATTAAGCTTCAAATACTTTTATAGTCAATGATAAACATGGTAATCGATAAATTTTTAGATCCTAATTGAGGTTTAAAATGAAATGGTAATTTATGTGTGTGTAGTAATTTCTAGTTCATTCTGATTAGAATATTACGTCAATATTAACTTCCAATTAATTCGAATTAGAACGTACCATTGGTGATAAAATGCAAGACCTTAACCAATTATAAGATTTGAAAGATTTGTATAATCACATATAAGGAATCAATAGATCTTCACTAAGATTTAAAATGAAAATGGTAATTCACGATTAATCATTTTAATCCATTCTGGTCAGAATATTTCATCAGTGATAAAATAGATTCTAAGATTTAAGAGATATTATATTAACTAAAAGAATATGATAGGAAACATAAAAGATTAAAAGATATAGTTCTTGACAAATTGTACAATAATCATTTTTCTGTTGCTTTTTTCTTTCTAATAATAGCAATGACAAATAAGGAGGCAAAACGCGGAGACGATGATGGTCGCAATAAGTGGCGGCGTAACGAACAGGACGGCAATTTTCCGGACTGGTAAACTCGCATTCTAAACGGATGTGCTATTATTAGATCACTGGATTATAGAATTGATATTGGTTTCTCGTTCAATTAACATAGGAAAGTTTCTGTAATTATATAAATCTATTTAACTAAAAGGATTTACTCTGATCAAACTTGCAGAAACCAACTGCAAAACGATTCTATATATCTGAAATTAGAATAATCCAAATATGATTCCATAAATATGATTCCATTCATTGCTCAATGAAATTCATACTTTCTTTCTTTTAAAGGACGATTAAGACGGAGCAACGAGATATATGTGGCGCGCAATCCACTCGACGTTAACAGGCGTGTACAATTTATAATGCGCATTGTGTGCGTAATTAGAGGAAGAATGGGCAGGAAGAAATGGATAACCAATGCACACGTGAAAGGAAATGCTCGTTTCTCGTCACGACAGCGCAATAGCAACAGCTTGTAACTGAGCACCGGTTAATTACACTGTTTCGAGCATCGATCGAACGAGCTATTGCCGTTCTTCCGCTCCTTACCTAAAGCTGTTGTCAAAAAATAATTTACAATCCAATTATTATCGTGTTAATATTTGGAATGATAATTTTTTCATACTTTGAATAAACACCAATATCAATAAGGTTTACGAGCGAAAGTATGCTTTTCAAGAATGCGTCACAGCCATATCCAACTTCCTACGCCATCATTAATATTCATGATCGGCTGTCAGTGCCAAGAAAGAAAAGGACTTACTGTCCGTAACTGTCCATGGAGTGCGTCAACATATGCGTGGCCCTTCGAGTTTTAAGATTCAACAATAATACCCGCGACAGCCGAGGATTCGAAGCTCGAATTTGCATCTGCCACTATCTTCCATTGTTTCGGCTAATTTTCGTGAACCCTTCTTCTCGCCTCGTATTTCCCTGTTCGTTGAATTAGCCATTCCCATACAGGCAGCCGTGCTACGTGAAGTGTACGCGACCCCACTCGAAATACCCTGTTTACCCTCTCATCCGCCATTCGAGAACTCACCCCACACAGGGGTGTCTCGATTTTCTTTAATTCACCAACCGTGTTGTGTTTCACGATAGAAATTGAAGTAACGTTAGAGGATACGCGTGAATAGGCATGTGTTTCAAACTTTTAATCAATATAGAAAAAAAGAGAAGAAAAAATAATAATGGGATGAGAAATGACCTCTTTAAGAATTTAAAGGTTTTTTAAATCTCAATAGTTTTTATAAAAGTGTGAAATATGAAAAGTAAGTGTAATTGGAGACATTTAAAAGGAGACGTAAAATAAAATAAAAGTTGTGAAACAAGAAATAAAGAAGTGTTAAAGAAAGATTTTTACTCACATTTCATATTTACTTTGTAGTAGATCACCAATTGGACCAAGTAGAGAGTTACAGAGATCCAAGTTCCACATAGTCCTGTAAATAAAAAGTTGAAGAAAATAAAAAACAAATTATAAGAACTCAGAAGTCAATAATGTTCTTCAATTGTTCATGAAATCATATTACTTACGGTTTTAATGTCAGTATCCCCAATAGATCCACAATAACTGAAAGATCGTTCATTGCCACAGCAGATTCCACCGCAGCCTGAAAATTTACAATCTTGTCTTAGCTACTATTTTACGTACAATAATGGAAGTTGATCAATTACCTTAAGATCTTTATTGTGCCACAAAGAGTAAATAATTTGTAAAGAACGATGACGACTTGTGAGTACTGCCATCATCGATTCATGACCGCGCATCATGCTGTTGAGTACTTCGGCTTCTGACATTTCATTAAGAACTCCCATTTGCGAGAAACCCAACCCAGTTGAAGTTGCAAAATGGTTCTATAAAAAAAAGGGAAGACAATGCTATTTTATAAAGTTAATGTTTAAAACACTGTTTTATTTATCGACAAAATAGTAAAAACTCACTGGTAGAAAAGTTTCAACGTCCAAGCCGTAAGGTTTATCGGCGCTTATGGGGACAAATTCGCCTTTCTCCGTGTTCTCGATATTGGGCCTTATTTGAGACGCACGGACCTCTAACTTAGGATTTGGGGGCACTTGAGCTTTATTTGCTTTCTTTATAACGAATGTCGTGGTTGTGGAAGCGTTGCGCGCAGACAGCGACGTTGAGGTAGCAAAGTTTCTGTTCAGCGAAGTAGACCTAGATTGCGCAGAATTTGGCCTGTTTAACGCAGGGTCGGAGGGGCTGTGCCTTATATTATTAATTCTGCAAGAACGTTAAACGCACTTCCGATAATTGTCACTGTTGTATATACGCTAATATCTACGCTTCAAGTATCTATACTTACTGTACCGGGTAATCGCTTTCGTAACCCTGTTCTCCATCTCTGCAGCTACTCTGTCTTTTCAAGTAATGCTTAGGAGAATCCGGGCTAGGTGCTCTGTTCTTTAGTTTACCATCATCCATTACTGGAAGAACAGCAGCCATTGGTGCTACACGTGGCGTCAGCGTAGAGTTTGACCTTTGCGGGCCCAAAGGTTGTGGAAGTGTTCCTATATCATTGGTAGGACCGCTTTTTTTCCCGGGAAGAGGTGTAATGTTTTGTCTTAGAGGTGGTATAGACGCGAGATTTTTTGATGTTCTACCAAGACCGTTATTTGCTTGAAGGTTTGCTTTTATTTGGCTAGTACTCGTGATTATATTTCTTTGAACTGGCGGCGACGATTTAATCGGTTGAACACGAACTGGTACAGGTTTTGTCAATGATAACGTTGGTGCGGGTGGAGGCGGAGATGACGGTGATGAGATAGGTGGAACTTCTTCTGTATCCACCGTATTTAAATTTGACATTGAGGTAGAAAGATTTTGTAGTATCTGTGGCTGTGTAGGATCTGTAAAAAGAAAGCACGCGAAACAATGTAAAGTTGAAACTTTATGTAAACCATACAAGTATTTATACACTGGCATTCATGCAATATTGGAGTAAGAAAAGAAAATAGGTAAGAAGAGTTTGCTATAAAAGAGAACTCACCTACATCTTGAGGCTCCGGGAAAGCCTCAGGTTCTGGAGGTGGAGTGCGAGACACTGAAACACATCGTGCATAGCATGCTCATTCACAAACCATACAGCAGAACATTCAAATTTTAAATGCATTTATATTTTCAGATTCGTGATTGTAGGTGAGTAATTAAGAGTTAGAACAAAAAGAGAAATTGAATATGTTGTGAGACACAGATCTTGCAACAAAGAATGAGTAATGGTTACAATTTTATATTGTACTTACATGACCTGTTAGGTTGAAATATGTCATGATATTCAGTGACATTAGGAATATCTGCATATGTTGCTTCATCTTCAGGATCAGTTCCAGACTTGTCTGCTTCTTCTATGGTCCGTACATCTAATCTATAAGCAAAACATTAGGTATAAAAAAACATAACAAAATACATGACATTTATTTATTAAACTTACGTGTGTTTTTTTAATCCAGGTGGCCTTTCCCTAGAAAAACTTTTCCTTAACGAATTCCCATGACTAAATGGAGAACCGGATGTTGATACTCCCCCTAATGGAGCAATTTTCTTTAAGTCACACACGTACAAAACAATGTTTGCGGTGTGAAAACTTGCACCAATCTAAATAACCAATAAACACAATTCTTAATTCATAAATTATTATGTATACAGGAAATCAATGAACAACTATCTTACCAGTTGATTTTGAGCGATGGCTATATCCTGTACCTTTCCCCAGCCAGTTGGGACTGAATCTAATGTTCTACCTGGTTCCCAACCATAAACTTTTAATACATCATGGCAACCAGCAAAAAGACATTCTCCACCCTGACTGAAGTAGAGGCATCTATCCAAAAGAAAAAATATTTATAAATTAGCAGAAACCTTTAATAGCAATAAAAATTCTACAGAGTTGGTAAATACCTGATTGCAGAGGAATGACTTTGGTCTGTAGAAGATACAAGTTGAAAAGATTCCAAATCCCAAAAGTGAACTGTTCTGTCTGCACTTCCACTGGCTAGTAAGAATTCATGAGGATGAAATTCCACTGTTGTTGCTGGACCTCTGTGTTCAGAAAACTCTCTTAACTGTCTACCAGCCCTTAAATCCCATAACTGATTCAAAAAGAAGGCATTGATTACTTATATTAATTGACACTATTTCAAAATAGGATTTGTATAACATTTACCTTAACCATTCCTTCTTCTCCTGCACTAGCAATCCACTGACCATCAGGACTAAATTTTAAACTATTTACCATCCTATTGTGTCCCTTATAAGTGAAGATACAACCTTTCCTTCGGATATCCCAAAGTTTAATAGCAGTGTCTAAACTTCCTGATGCTAATAATTCTCCATAAGGATGAAAGTCCATACAACGTATGCCTGCTTTGTGCCCAGTTAATGTACGGGCTAATTTAGCATGCTCTAGGTCCCAAATTTTTAATGCTCCTGTTTGCGAGCCAGCGCATACTAAATCTTCTGTCTGTCCAAATCTTACGCATTCTATTGGAGTGGTATGACCACTCAGGCTCTGTAAATCAGCAAATCAGGCTTATACAAATAATAAATTAAACACTATAAAATTGAACTATAGTATTCCAACTGAAATATTCCTTTTAATGAACCAATTGCAAGTAAAAAATAAAACTGTACCATAATACAATTCTGCTTTCCAACTGCCCATAGATTCACTTTTTTATCATCACCACCAGTGACCAAAACGCGTCCAGATTTGTGACCTAGTGCCAGGCAATTGACATTGGACGAATGGGCAACAAAATCCTCTGTACAAGGAGAAACAGATCATTCTTTCAAAATGACTTGAACAAGATGTCAGCTACCAATGACATCATAAAGACAGTATATTTTCGGTTTGAAAAAGGTTATGACCATAATAGGAAGATGCAGCGAACAGTTAATTATTGGATCTTAACGAAAGATTTGTAAACACGAATTGTTTACTTATCTCAGGGAAGAAAGAGCGCCAGAACGGAATCCGTTAGATGCACACCGAACCGACTGATGTATTAAATAAAGAATATACAACTGCGAATGAGACAGTCACTTACGGAGTTTCCATGACCTCTTCGTGGACGAAGCCATATTCCGGGACCACAGGATTGCGTTGTGCACGACTTATTTGGCAACGACAACAATTTGAGATTTCAGCTTGCAGATGCACAATTTTTTTTTGCTCGAATTCGTAGGTAACATTTTTACTTAGTGTTATTATTCAGTGCAGGAACGATTATTCAACGGGGCGGCAGCATCTCGCCGCGTTCTGGTCCTGAAGGCAATCCTTTCCTTGAAACTTCTGACCGTTTTCACAAACCGTTCGTTCCACCTCTTCGTCGTATCTCATTTCTTGAATCTGCCCGTCCGTGGGTAGCGCGAACTAACGTGACGTTGAAAAATATCGAAATTCTGTTTCTATCGAGATTACGTTCCAATCGACCGCACCAGATGTCACCAGTTCTCCGGTCAATTGAATCCTAACCTCCGCAAGTGTCAGAGTGAGAAGAAGAGCTAATTATTCAAATAAAAGAAAAGTTATTCAAATAAAAAAAAGTTGTATCGTTTATAATTAATTACAGTGTATGCCGCATGATAACATGAATTATACATGATACATTGTACGTGACGTAATTAAAACTCATAGTGTACTGTAAATATTTAAAAGTGAGGTTATAATTTTGGAATTATGTATATATTGAATAAAATATTTGCATTTGATCGTTCACGAGTGTTCGCAATTAAAATTAAATCAATTTACTCCCAGACATCTAAAAGGTACTGCGTAAACTATGTGCAAGGACAATCGCCAGAACCTCGAGTTCGTGAATATTTTTATTACATCGACCATCAAGGCATGGTACAATATGATTTTTAATTAAATTTATGTTCAGAAGTGTAGAAGTTTAGGAATAATCACATTAAAGTTCTTTCTCTTAAATATTAAATTTGTATTTGTATTTGCTATAGTTGTTCCTGGATGATACACGTATAAGAAACTTCACATCATGTTTTAAAGGTGTGCATGAGCAATGGAGTAACTTATTATTTATGTTGATTTATATCTCATGGCAGCCATATTATTTTAGATAAAAAGTTTTTAGCTTTTTTTTTCAAGCGCCTAAAAAAGAATAACACAGGTAGATATGTAGAACATTTTCCTTATGTTTCTCTTTGTGGTCCAGAGAGGAATTTTATAAGATGTGATGATTTGCCAATAGTTTTCACAAAAGTTCTTAAAGTGTATAATAGTGCAACAAAGAAAACTGAAGACTGCTTTGGTTATGCTCACGCTGAAGAATTATTAATGGTATATTTAATTTTATTAATAATTAAATAACTATGCATTTAGTCTTCAATATTTAGTAATATATTCATTATAGGTTCCATTTCAACCAGACAAAATATATATGGATATTCAATCAGGAAGAATATACCATCCTGCACCTGAAAAGGCAGGAGGAATTGGTCTAGTGAGGTCACAAATTGCAATTGAACTTAGCCCATTATTTAACTTTGAAAAAGGAGAAGAAAATGGTCCAACTCATATTTTTTGGGAAAATAGGAAATATACTTTAGATTGCAATTGGTATAAGGATAAAGTACCACAGGCTGTCAGATAAAAATAAATAAACTTTATTTTTAATTAAAAAAGAAAACTAAGCACAATATATGAACAACTTTCATAAAATGTACATATATTTTTAGATAATAACAAAGATTTATAATTGTTCTCTATCTAATAAATTTTGTTAAGATAAAGATGAAATATCAAAGATTCTAGCTGTAGAATCATCAGATGTAGTCAGTGCTTTTTCTCCATTTCTAAAAGGTTGTTATTGTTATGTATATTTTTATTAAAGGGTTGACATAAGAAAATAAATATCTATAGTTCTTTCAACTTACTCGGATATATATAAGTCAAGAATATCTGCCTTGTGTCCAATGAAAGAACGTAAACGTTGACCATCTTTTCCGTCAAAACACCTCAGAAGACCATCTAGTCCCGCCGAAAATAATAGAGTTGTATTTCCCTTCCATAGAAGTTTAGATATACCACTTTCTTGCAGTATCTTTCGTCTAAGCATCTAAGTAATAATACAAAGTTATTGACTTGGAATGGTAAATATTGCAGTCAAATGGGGAAAATAGCAGTACCTGTTTTGAGATATCCCAGATGAAGATTTCTCCATTAACTGTACCAGTTGCAGCAACTTGAAATGCAGGATCTTTACAAAAAGCTGCTGTTTCTACCCAATTGCTATCCCTGTTTCCTTCACTACTTACAGCATTTTGATCGTTATTCGTAACAGTATTGTGCTCACCATTATTAAGATTTTGCAGGATGGAAACTATCTGAGGTTTTTAAACAATATTACTTTCAACTGCTCGATAAGGAATCTTTTGGATATATTACCTTCCCTGTATTTGACGTGCTGATTATAGTTTTACCATCTACAGCTGCAGAAAGTATTAAATTGTTATCCCAATGACAATCAATGGTGGTTATAGTAGAAGAATGACCTAATGCAGAAGATATAGATGACAACACCGAACTTGTTTTTAGATCTAATATTCTAATAACTCCATCTTCATAACCTACTGCTATGCGCTTGCCTAAAATATTACATTTAGTTCAGTTATGCCTTTAATTGAAAAATGAGAAATACAAAGACACGAATACCATCTGGAAATATTGAACCAGTTTCTGCCCGACAACCATATCCCTGGAAAACTTTACAATCTCCATTAGGTATTTTCCACATATATATTTCCCCATCAACAGATCCTGCTAATAAAATATTTGCAACTGTGTGCCACATCATCCACTGCGATAAAGAAAATAATATTTCAGTTTACTGAAATCCATAATGTTATAACATTTAATTATGGAGAATAAACTAACAGTGGCATCTCCCATATTGTAATCCCAAACTTTAGTTTTATCGGCTAATTTCCAAACTTGTATCATTCCACTCATATCTCCAGTGGCCAAATATGATTCATCGTGATTAAATGCTGAAAAGATAATACTATCTTTGTGACCTGTACAGTCCAAAACGATTTCTCTTGACGATGTATCCCAAATGTAAGCCTTATCTTCTTCTCCACCTGTAGTAGCTAGTTTCCCATTTTTATTCAAAGAACCACAAAAGACAGAACCTAATGTTTTCATAGAAAATCACAATCTATTATCAACACATAAATTTGATTGTAATAACAGAAATGTTCTTTACCTATTTGGTGACTACGAAAAATACAAATTGCATCTTCCGAAGGGTCCTCCTCCATGGCATCCTCTTCTTCAATGTCTCCTGTATCATATGCATCTATCACTTCTTCTACATCTCCTATGTATATCATATCTTCGTCATCTACTTGATTAGCCATGTCTGGAGGAGAGGGAGGAGTATCTGTATGCATGATTTACTCTAAAAACTTCATAAAGCGTGCAACATATACAGGTCACGTTTTAAGAGGATACAAATATATTTAATTACATACCACTACATACCAAAGTAAATAAAATTTTAAGAATAATCGTATTACCTTATGTAGAAATTGTGCGTCCGGTTAAAATCTTTCGCTTTATGTAAGTAATAAAATCAAAATTTCAGTCTTTCATTCGAAAAGGTAAAAATTCAAACGCCCGTCAACAATCAGAGTTCGGAAGCACCAGTTGATTTGGAAATTGGATGCTACAAGAATCATAGGGATTTTTCGTTATTGGTAATATTTAAGATCTGTCTTATAACAGTAGCGACATCTTTAAAAAGAAGTTAAACTTGCATTTATCATGTGAAGGAAAATAGATTTTCTCCCAAAAGATAGATTTTATTTAAATTTGCAAACTTTGCTATGCAATTTACTATGCAATTTAGTCATATAAGACTATAAATTCGTATTAAATGACTACTAATCAAATTTGGAATAAAAGACGAATATTAGAATTAAACGTATATATCATATATACTTCATTGTTAATAATAATGAGGCGATAATATCGTATTTCTTTCATGAATTGAAATTAACTTACACTCGATCAACAAATAACGGTATAAAATACTTTGTCTTTTCCTATTAACACGTAATATCCATATGATGTTTACAATAAAATATTGAAATTTCAGTATTTACATAATTCTAAGCTAATCACAAAACTTGCAATTTGACGTAACTAATAACTACTAGATAAGTGTACATTGTAAGTATCTATGCAATTTAGATATATGTAAGTATATACGATTGATGGCATACGTCAATCCGCGCCTCGTGTTTCATCATCCATCTCATCCGTTTCTCCTACTCGCACCTCACGTTATATCTTCTTCTTTCTCACTAATAACGGTCGCCTATACTCCTCTCCGTCAGCATAATGCTATCTCCTTTTAGCAAGACTAGTAAGAGTATACGCCCGACGACCGGCAGTCTCGGTCAAGCATTCGTGTGGTGTATACGTTGCATTCGGATCTTCCAAATTTGTCAATGTCTGTTGTTGATTTAAACCGTGAAAGTTCCAATGAAACATTTGCAAAGATCAAGTCAAGCAGTTCAAAGATTTCTATATATTCAACAGTCACAAAGATTAATCACCAAATTGTCAATTTATATACGACACTTCGAAGAAAGTATCGATCAAGTAAAATTTCAACGAAGATCCGACTAATTGATCATAAGATTTGGATAAGGTAATTAACTAAAATCATTCACGATGCTTTAGATAAAGATTTAGATATTTATTATTGAAAAATGGCACGGGTGATATTGAAAAACCGACGCGAAAAACCGAGACATACGATGATTGACCAGATGAATAGGATAATAATCCTGTAAAATCACCAAGCGAAAGTGGGAGGCAACATGTGAATTAGAATTTTATAGTGGGAGTGAGTGTCTTGACAGCGAGCTTTAAAGTACATGCCAGTCATTGGGGTAAAAGCACACTGGAGCCACGTGCTGCGCTTGTCAAATCAATTATTCTTACGTTACAATTTCGAATGATAAAGTAGAAAACGGACGACTAATGTTCTTATCTCTTCGTTTTTCCTCTACGATAATGTAAATTAAGTAAAATATGCGAATGTGAAGGCTTCGAATGTTGAAATTGCTTTAAACGTAAATCGTACCTGAAGTTGACCAATTGTCCGTTCAAATAGTTAAATAGTAAATGGAGATGCATACATTGACGTAGAGGGTAAAATATTTAAGGACTAACTGTGAAATATTTTCACAAAATTATTTTGGAATAGAATCGAAATACTTACCGAAACAAGAAGATACGCAAACAAAATTGCAAGGGATATGCTTTGTTTGAACATAAAGATAGAATTAAACAACCCATTCGAAAAAGAAACTACACTTGGCTAGAAACTTTTCCGCCCTTTTCAATTCCTAAATAAAATGGAAGCTAGGAACAACAATGAGAATTTTCTGTGGGTGTTTGGATATGGATCTTTGTGCTGGCATCCAGGTTTTAAATACAAAAGAAGCGCTGTGGGACACATTAAGGGATTCAATAGAAGATTTTGGCAAGGGAATACGACTCATCGTGGGACGATAGAAAAGGTAAGTCTCTGACGAATGCATTCCCATCTCTTCCTTTCTTTGGCCTTCGGCCTTTGGCCAAACAAAGCGAATTCGTCAAATATCTATAGTTTCTCGAAAATGTTTACTGTTATTTGTGTTCTGCAAAAAGTGTAAACACATTTCGGCTACGAGTTTCACCATCTCAGTAACGTAAGAAGCAATGTTTACGGCATATTAATACCACGTTGTGAAGCTTTTTCTACATATATGCGTAAAAATCATTCTACATGGTGAAATCACTGCAGACGTTCGCATTTAGAAATAAAATAATTATATTTGAATAATTCGTCACGCTTCATCCGGTCCTAAAATATGCTGATGTGTGTCACACAGTTTCGAAATATTTTATTACGCACTATAAGATAATATTATAATAAACTCAACATTTATGAATAAATATTTGCGCCGAACTGGCCACATCAGTTCAGCTTTGAATCAAGTTCGCCGACAGATCGAGTTTTTCGCACGATGTTCGTTTCACATGTTCTATTTATACCTTTAATTTTCTTGTTCATGAATTCAACACGTGAATTCTTTCACAAAGATCTGGCAGACTTCCACGCCAAATGGCAAAGTTGCACTTTCGTTTGACAATAAATGTGTTTACGATAATTAATGAATAGTATAATGTAAATATATAGTCCAAAATATTTGACGAAGATTTTTTCAGAAAAATGATTTCGTCTCTTTTTTTAGTCTTGTCCTTTCGATTACCTAATCAGAATTGTAATATAAAAAATATTTAACAGGCGGTAATTCTCCGAAATATCCGGTAGAGCATAATGTTTGTAGGAGCGGTGCGAGTACGCTCCAGTAAGTACTTACGGATGCTTCCATTAAGATTGATAAAAATCGGGTACAGTTTCACCTGATGAGCCTGCCGTTCCAATTTCTCTAATTCATACAATATTATTTCTATACAATATTATTTATATATTATAAATATATACAAGCGTTTTCTTCTGATATTTTCGACTTCTTGCAGTCCATCGTATGTCCTTTACTATCATGGATATAGACAAGATTTATCAAACGAGAATTTCTCTTGATATCACGTTGCGGTTGCCTGTCGATTAACGTGAAACCAGTTACAACTTGTAGTAAGTGATATCTTTCGCGACTACACGATTTCCTTCTTTGTTCGCGTTATGTGTTTGCGTCATGCCATCGTGAAATAGAAAAACTCTTACTCGTTGCTTCCTTTATTTCGTTGTAATCGAAGTTATCAGTTGTTTGTTTAGTAATTTGTTACCCTATTTTTGTTGCAGCCTGGACGAGTAGCGACGCTGGTCGAGGAAAAAGAGGTAAATATTATTTACTTCTAAAACGTCCTTCCTTCTAAAACATTTCATTTTCATTGTTTCTTATATTATGTGATTTTGTTTTACGACAAACTACGTGAATTCTGTTTACTCACAGGGCATTGTTTACGGCCGGGCTTTCCAAGTTCAAGACACTGCAGCATTTCCTTACTTGGAAAATCGTGAGTGTACTTTAGGGGGATATATGACGACGATTGCCACGTTTTATAGTCGTGAAGGAAACAAGAGCTTTCCAGTCATCATTTACATTGCTACCAACAAGAATAAACATTGGCTCGGTGAGGCGCCGCTTCAGAATATCGCTAAGCAAATTTCTGAATGTTCCGGCCCGAATGGACATAACGTCGAGTATCTTTTACGGTTCGTTTCACCATAAATGACATCATTCAGTTGTAATTTTTAAATCGGCAATTTATATTCTTCTTGAAATTTTATTCCATATGTCACGTACAGATTAGCAGAGTTTATGCATCGTTATCTACCAGAAGCCCACGACGAGCATTTGTTTACATTGGAATTATTAGTACGTTCGAGGATAAAGGAAACGAATATGTGTCTGGATACGTTAATGGGCAAGCGAGACTTCAATATCGACCTGGAGGACGTCGAGATCGATGCCAAGGATGACAGTGACTTAGTCACCAATAACTCAGCCAATAATCTCAGGAAAAATTCCTTCCAATTCACTCTTCAAGTACCTGATAAGACTTTGCGTTGCCTCAAAATGTAAACTGCATTTCCTATTTATATCAATAATTATCGAATGCTTGGACCGGGAAGCGGAGAATTTATGTAATTAATGATAATAAGATAATATTCTTCGTAGACAATTTGTGTAAAAACGTTCGTATCTTTCGAGAACATATGTATATTGAATAATTATTGTTCTTGAATAGCTTGACTGTGATACGAATAGTTTAAGCATGATGAAAGTCATATTCTGGCAGCTTGATATTGTAAAATATATTTGCAGGTACGAATATCACACTTTTATTTTTAAATATGCTGGAAACTATTTAGGATTATATTATTTCGAAAGCAATTGTGCCTTAATCGTAAAAAGCGCAAGCATAGGACAAATGTCCCTTCCTACAATTTTTTAAATTATAAGTTAGTAACTAATTTTGTATCCGAATGCATGGAACGAAGATTTATGAAAGAGATAATGTTTAAATATATTACTGGATATTTCGTTTTCTAAGTACGTGGTTCTTTGCATTTCCTAAACTTAATTATACTGCATATTCATAATCGGGAAAGCAGTCGAAGAGTAATCGCGCAGTGGTACCATCTGAAAAATAAAATTATACTTCAGTCGATAAAGTAGAAACGATATATCATTCAAAGGTACAAGAAGGAAAATCAACAAATGGTATGTCACGATCTACAATTATGTCCTGTTGGTAACAACTACATATAAAATTTCTTCTTCATCGACTTTCGACAAAAATCATTAATTTCTACGCATAGTTATTCCAGAAATTAGAAATTTGAATTTCTTCAAATTACACGATACTATATAATAATTCCGTATACCTAATTTTTGGAACAGAAACAAACATCGATAATAACAAATTGATAAGAGTGAAATATCGATGATAAAATATCAATTTTACGATTATATCACATTCTTTTAAATTGTAATATTTTTCAATTAATTTTTACTGGCCTGTATCGTTCTAAAAATGACACGATATATTTAAAAGAATTGATATACTATACATATACGATAGAAATTAAATATTTCTGATATGGAACGCTGGTTGAATTTTCAATTACCATATTATTTTACATGACTTTCCTTTTAGTTAATTTTAAATAATTTCCATATATAATAAACTAAAGAATATTTTAATTTATGTTTCAGCCCAATTCTACATCTGATTAAACCAAAGCAACACATAGTACACTCAACTTGTACGCAGTTTTTTCTTTTTATTTTTTATGCCGTCTTTAAAAATATGTTTGTTCCTTCAATACACATCCAATGTATAATAAGATGTCGCAACTATGATTTGTAATTGATTGAAATTACTTGCGAGGGCGCAAACTGAAGAAAACATCTGCACGCATGATTTTCATAATTTTCGGTAAAAATACGAGGAAAAGGGAGCATGGAATTCCTGGTTACGCCGTGACGGCGTGGTGGGCCTCGAAGATCTTCGTTATTATTTCAGCGAAACGAAGCGTGTACGGGTGCACGCTCGAGTTGGCTCCTGTACGAGTTGTTAACTTCTTCGTGCGGATTCTGTCCAATTTATTACACAGACAATTCGTCGTTTCTTTTTCGAAATAAGTAGCCCGAAAATCATCTGGCGATCTCGCAAATAATTAATCAAATGAAGAACACCGAACCGTGGAAACGTTATATCTCCTCAATTTAAAACTTCCTAATACCAACATACTTGTATAAGTGCATATATATACAGGGTGGTTGGTAACTGGTGGTACAAGCGGAAAGGGGGTGATTCTGCGCGAAAAAAGAAGTCGAAAATATAGAATACAAATTTTCTTTTTTAATTCTTTTTTTTTTTTTTTTAATTTTTCCATCGAGACAACGATCTACAGTGAGATCCGTTATAACGTACCGCACGCGTACCGAGCGAAAATTCAAAGTCGATTTTCTCGAAAACAAAGCCTCAACCGAAAAATGTTTATTCTATATTTTCGACTTCTTTTTTCGCCTAGAATCACCCCCTTTTCGCTTGTACCACCAGTTACCAACCACCCTATACATATATATATACATTTCTATCGGTAAATCTTTCACGATCGCCATCCAAAATCATCGATAATCGAAGAATGTTTCATTTCAACAAACTCGCGAATCTCAGACCATTGACCTCGAAATATGACGAGACGCAACGTAGTAATGGACGGTCTGTGAAAAAGCAGGTCCATCGAGTTTACAATTTAAGGAGAATCACTTGGAATTCTAAGGCCACCGGTACCAACTACACCACGTACGATGATATTTTTACGCGGTTCGCAGAGTTCCTGGTTTTCCGGACAACCCGACGATGGACGTAGGGAGAAAGACTGGAGAAGCTGCTTACGGAACGTACGTAAACGAACGTTCGTCACGCATCGTGACGATAAAGCCAGCCAGGTATCTCAGGGATAACGTTACTCCTGGCTACGTATATGCTGTCCTGTAATTCCATTAATGTACTTTCTGGACAATTTCAAAAGTCTTCTTGTCCTTTTCTACCGCACACTTCGAAATCCACGAATTTTATTGCAAACTCTGAAACTCTAAATGGCCATGTAATGGCAAACGACGAATTAGAAAGATTTTCATCGGGACGAGTATTCTCTTTGCCATGTATATTCAATGGCAGCGTTCCACTATTTTATTTTAGCATCTGTACGATTCTGGTGTATCGATTTAATACAACAATATATTCTAGCGAATTACAAATTTTCGTAGGTTGCACAAAAGGATGGTCCGAGGCTGACCACAACGAAAATATATTTCCGTTGGCAAATGGTCTCCGTAAGTTTGCCTTGGTGCGGAAAAGTCGAATACGGTTATATTGCTCGTCACGGTCATTAAACGCGTGTTTCTTTTCTTTTCTATCGTGCACGACAGATATTCGGAGCGTGCATCGATTTCAACCACCCACGAGCAATTTCGATACGATGCAATCCGCATAAACCTGCTACATTTCAACCTGAAACAAATAAAATACGCAAGATTAGAAAGTTGTTGGGCTATACGTAACGAAGTATTGCCAATGTCATAGGACGATCATTTCTATGCAGTATTACAATTGAACAGTGATATTGTTTCCTTAGCTCTTCATGGTCGTTGGATTTCCGCAACGATAAAATAGACGCTTAACTCGCTTGGTGGCACGTTTTCCCGCGCGTTTTTCTGAAAACTAGCTGCCATTAAAAAGGAGAGAAAAAAGTGACGAGGCCGTGGGCCGGTTTAAAAGGCGTAAAGCACGACACGTTTTGTCAGCGGTATGACGATTTCCGTCACGTTATTGTGTCAAGTACTCGCGACTAAAAAGTTACCGTCGCCGCGTCATTTCTTCTTCCAAACAGTGTACTACTACGCTTGATTTACAATACGAATTAACACTTTGACTGTCACGCCGTATTACATTTTTATTATTCAAAGCATATAATGGCAAATAATAAATAATAATAAATCGATGATGTAAGACAACGTTCTTCTCCAATGGACCGTTTATCTTATTGGTGGTCACGGGTGACCACCGTGACGCCTTGGTAACAGTTGATAGCGACGTCTTATAACAAGGCTTCGTTTATTTCAACAAACCATTCGCATTCGTTATTTCGTCGTAAGCAAAACGTGGAGAATACATTGTTGAAACGTGTAGAAGATATTAGTGAACAGTATTATTTGCTCATTCTATATATAATGGTAAGGTGGAGAGACAAGCGTGACATTTTTATGATTCCGACGAAACATTCGGCTGAAATGGTAGAGGTAAAAAAAGAATTATGTTTGTAATAAACCAATGGTAGTGGTAGATTACAACAGAGGAAAATGTGCTGTAGATTTATCAGATCAAACGGTAGCATATTCTACACTACGTAGAAGAACCCTCAACTGGTATATAAAATTAGCTTTACAGTTATTGTTAAACGCATTAATTTCAAACGCGATGGCACTCTATAAACAAGCAAGAAAAACAAAAATCAAGGTATCAGATTTTAGAATGGCACTCGCAACGCACCTTACACAGCGCCATTCGCCAGAGCCGTCAAATATACTTATTCGACAAAGATTGCGACGCGAAATGCAGAAGAAAGAAGGGCAAGCGTACCTGGCACGAAAATTTTCCAGAGAGTGCAATAAAAAAAATGTTGAACAGTTAGGACCAAAAATTGCTGAGAATCGGACCAAAAAGGTGACCACCTATTGTCCAGATTGTACTTATGAGCCACATTTATATTTAAAGCGTTTCAACACAGTGCACCGTTAGATGCAAGATTTGTCCTCATTTTTTTTTTTTATTGATGTTCCAATAAAAACGTTTAATTGTCCAATGGGGCACTTTAAAATGCACCAACTGACAATTTTCATTCAATTTTTACAATTGTAAAAAGTTCAAGCGCTCCGGTCACCACTGACCACCGTGGAGTCACAGGTGAAACCGCAGTCGGTTATGTGTGACCAACGTGGTAGTCAAAGCGTTAACGAATTTAGAAATTTTCAATTTTACCAATACGATTCTTCGAAAAACACGGCAAACATTTTAGTCACCAGATTTCTCAAAAGCAATGAACTTTTCTGTCTTAACACTTTGCCGACTGATAGCCGATTAATCGGTTTTTCGTCGCCGACGCTTACCGACCAATAGTCTATTAATCGGCTTTTCGTTGTCGACGATCTTTCTCATTATTCGGGCAGTAATTTGTTATTCGGTACTAAGGTGCCTTGTTCGGTTGCGTCAGTTGCGTTGCCTTGTAAGCTCCCACAGTTTTCTAACAATTTGAAAAACGTACCATTCGCGATGAACGAAAAGAATGGTATTGGAGAGTCTAAACCGAAACAGAGCCCCGGCGCCAGGGAAAATCTGCGCCTGAACTACCGGTCGGACGTGCGTATGCTGTTGAACCGCTAGCGGTCGGTAAAGTGTTAATTTAAGCGACCGGTTGAAAGTGTTGGACGAAAGAAGACGGTACATGTTCGATAGATGAAAATGCAAGAAAGCCAGCTGTAGAAAAGAAAATCTCACGGATGAATGAAAGTTGGCTGGTTGCTGTGTTACGGCGCAACGATTTAAACGTGACGGCTCTCGTTACACATCGATTATCCATAAGTAATGAAATTATGCTCCCTTATCGTTACGTAACCCACGAAACAGTGAAACTACGAATCAATTATTCATCGTATCGTGGAACAAGAGCGGGCCGTTTTTACCGACCGTGAGACCGGTGGCTGGCAATAAGGCGGCAGCCAGCCTCCTTTTGCGATCCGCTCGTTTTATCAAGTAAAATCCTTTCTCTTCTGGCACATGGAACAGACGCGTTAGCTGGCGCATCCTCTTAATCGCAATCGAATCCACGCGTTACGTTCAATCGCACGTACGTATCTCAATTCTTTTCAACGGACTATTGAAATCGGAATACGGCCAAGGCTGTACACGGCTGATTGAAAATGCACGATTTCTAAGACGGTGTGAAAACTTAATCAGAACGATCACCTCGACACGCAACAACGCCTCGTATCTCCATTGTTGTCCTAGGCATTTATTTTCTTCCGCTTTTGTCGATCGTTAGAGGCTATCGTGGGTGAAAAATCGTTGCGGTACGCTCCTTTAAAATTAAACATTAAACAGGTGAAATAAAATGTTTTGTCGTTATCCGATATCGGCTATTTCTTTATCGTTATTGTTGTAATCGTAATTGTCCAATTATTATTGTTGGCAATTATCGTCAGGCGATATCATTTGTGACGGTCACGAATAATAAGATTGCGATGGCGTTGTTGCAGAATGGTAATATTAGAGAGAGAGGAAAATTCGTATAATGAAATTTCATCCGAGCTAGCGAACAATTTTTATTACACACTCGAATTATTACGTGGCTAGCACGTCCTGATGTTTCAAGATTTAGCATCGTGTCATCTGGAAGAGGCAGCAATCGTTTAATTAAACGCATCTGGCTTGTCATTGAATTACTTTATCGGTGATGTTGTTGTCAAGAAGAGTTGCTATCTCGGGATAATGACATTACGTTGCCACGGCGCATCAAATTTCTCCGGCAATGCGTAATTTAGGCGTAACAACCGGGCAGATGCAGATCACGATCATATGGTACGATGAACGCCGTGATATTTCGTCCATTATTGCCTTGTCTCTTTGTTTCTTTGTAGAAAAAGCCACTTTCACCATACACGTTTCCCTGTGTTCAACGTGTCGCTTGTCTCCTCCTTTTAAATAGAACGTTATTATCAAAGGGCGTGATGCGTGGCACTGTCAAAGCCAGAGCAAACATAGCCGGACCACTTGGGTGAAATTAAAAACGCGCTCGGCTAATTCGAATTCGGCCCGAGTTTCTAAATATTCCGGATTATTGAATCGTGAGAACTCGCGGGTTACATCGACCGCTAATTGCAAGTAAACGCGTTCGAAATGAAGGCTTAATTAAAGGGGATTCCTAATGAAGAACGTGGTAGAAAAAAAATGAGAAGCACCTTGACATGTACCAAACGACTGCATAAAATTAGATTATATAGCTGAAACTGTCTTATTAACATCGTTAATTCCGCGCGTCGTTGATCATTTTAGCCGCGTTCTTCCGTCGCGGCGCATTAATTAAGCGTATTCACGGATTTATTAGTTTTAGTGGGTCGTGGCGTGCTCCAACAATGAGTATATGTTTTCACGCGTATCTGCATCATCAACTCGCACGGGCCAGCAGAAAGCGACAAATCCTTCAGACAATCCTGTTTTCTCTATTTTTCATAACTTTTCAAATATTGCTCCAGGCAAATTACAATAACCATTGTATTTTTCAGGTGAAACAAATTTCTCGCATTTCTAACCGTATCTTCGCTTATTTATCTAAGATGTCAAGTACATTGGCTCGTGAAAATGTTCGAACGCATACTATAAAATATTACTTGCACCCGTACCTTCTACGTATGTGTTATATGTATAAAACATTTTGAAATTTCAGCGCTCTAACGAGACACGACTGTCACGAATGTAAAATTATACTCGTGTATTGTCGTTATACGTTATAGAAGCTTCGTACAACGTAATACATTCGTACAAAGTTCCTGTAAGTGTTTCACTACTTTCGTCGGCTACTATATATAAAAATCAGCCTATTAACGGTCGACATATCGTTAGAATTGTATACAAAAGCAAACGCCAAGTAAGCGAGAGAAAGCGAGCATTTCGTAGGAAACCGTGGCGTCGGTTTGGTTATCGTGTGACTGTCTCTGTGCACCTCGTCGATCATTTAACCGCGTCATTACGCGACGCTGCATCAATTAACTGCACTTGGTTGCATATACCGCAGGACGTAGCATCGCGTAGATGCGTTCGAGAAGATGAAAGAGAGAAAGGTTTCTGTGCCGGGGCAAACGAAGCCTGTGGGCAACACGATCGTGTACAGGCATTCGTTGCTGGTTGCGCTATTGAAATATCTGTGCTTAGCGCTTCGCATGATGCACCTACGCGAGCTTCAAGTTGCGAGACTGCGATCCACGTCGCTGCTCGATCCCCGGCAAAATAAATCGTACGATTTATCTTGTTTTAGCCGGCGATGGGTTTAGGCATAACGATTCCATTGTGCATTTAATAGTCCACGATCAATGTTTGCACAGGGTGGTACAATGAAACTCTGAATATCTTTTGGTGATATTTAATAGTATTTTAATAGTATTTAATAGTATTAGAAGGACGAGCCGTTCCAAACGCATATTTCCGCGTTAATAATTTCACGTATTTTTCGTATTCGTCGAAAACCAGCTGGAGGAAGATTGGCTAGAGTGACCGTTGCGCAAAATTTGTCCCCTACAGACGTATTTCTTGTTTCGCGTGTTTCGTTGTTATGCAAATGAACGTGTTACCATCGCGTCGAGAAGCAGATTGCACGGCCAATTTCAGCGAGGATATTTACCGGAAGACAGCAAGTCAATGACCGAGTGTAATCCTCGGAATAATCAACGTGATTTTTCCATGTCCGTTTCGGTGATTCGTCTGTTGCGCTCGGTGGTATCATCGATCGAAGCGAATACGCAAGTTGAACGATCCAACGACGCTGAGAACGTTAGTCGTATTCGCTTATCGGCTGATTCGAGAAACTCGATCGAGTAATTTTTCATTTATCGAATGATAATTTGAAGCGCCACATTGGCGTGCAATAAATATGCCACGAAGAAAGAGAGGAAAAAGTTTTGACGACAAGCAAGATGGAATATAATTGAGAGTACATCTGTATTTCACTCGTCGAGAAACTGTGTCGATATAATTGGGCAAGGTGATCAATAACGTTCGATACCGCGGGAACACCGGTCGAAAGAAACGAGAGCAAGACCCGATTTCCAATGGTTTCATCGAACGATGGAACGTGGATCGACCGATAGATGGATGATTCGCAAGCGCGGCACACTGGGTCGCGTATGTGCAGTTAATAACGAGGAAGAACGTGCCTCACGAAGTTCACATAAATTTACGGGGTAGCAACCTACTTATCACCTGCTACGTTCGTGAAACGCTATCCCTTTAATATCGTTTTACACGGTACGTAATTATCAAAGTGGATCGCGAATCGCTCGATAACGAAACAATAAATTCTAAGAGGACACGGTGCGTGATTATGCTCGATCACTATGTCGTCGTTACTGCAACCTGAACATTTTCCACCGTGTCCCGTGTATTTTACCAGAAACACAAATATCTTTCGATTCTTTTAATAAACATGCGAACATGAAGCTAAAAGAAAGAAACAAGATATCTTGAAAAAGATACAAACGCAATATAAGAGAAATACGTTTGGCGTCAGACGAATATTTCGTATTATACGTGGAACTACCGTACTGTTTTTTTTTTATAACGGAATTATTCTATCGAACGATTAAACGTCGGATTATGCTTAAGCTACGATATTACCTAACACGTAATAGTATAAAACATTGCAACAATTGGTCACGCATAATTTGCCAAACGTGAACAGGTTTCGTCAACAACGAGCGAATGAAATCGAACGATGCAACGTTGGTCACAACAGAGTTTCCATGTACCGCGGTCTGAAAGATCAAAAGGAGGATTGTTAATAATGGCCGATCGAAGCCGATAATTCTTAAATATATCAAGAAGAGGACGTCGCGCAAAGCAATTTGCATGGTATAAAGGTATACTGCTGTGTGTATATAACCTGTCTACTGAAAGCCGACATCATGCCAGAACCTGGCAAATGAGGGAGCCTGAAAGATAGAAAGATGCGAAATGTCAGCTGTAAAGTCCCTCTGGGAGAAAGAAACTTCGCTTTCGGGAGGGGATAACCACGAGTAAAGTCATCCCGCTTGCGTCATCCACCTGCCGCACACGCTGTTCGTGTCCGGTACCGTTTTCGGTACCTGTTTCTCTTTTCTTGGGCTCGTGGCACCGGAGCTGCCGTGACCATGAACTTGTCGATCCGATTCGACGTGAAATAATCGTCACGCTTAACCCCTCGCCGCTATCGCGCCACCTTTACACTCACGATTATGCTCTTCAAAGTCTCGCGAATAATTAAGTCGATCGGTCCGCGCGCGTTACGACGGTGTTCCATGGTCGGAAAATGGCAATGCGCTTAAGAATGTTCGAAGCTGGTTGCCAAACGAAGGAGTAATAAAATGCGACAAGTGTCTTGAAACGTCTAAGATTTAGATGTATTTTTAATAGGCATCTTCGCCGTGTATTACACGTCGATAATACAATGATTAATGACTGACGAAGGAGAGGTAATAAGCATTTACAAGAAGGTTTCAAACGTCCATTAGCATATTGATTGTTATTTCAGGTAAATGGCTAGAAAAATTCAGCGAACAGCCGCGAAATTCCACGCATACCTCTGTCCTTGCGTCATCAAGTTTTCTGCATCCCCGCGCGCGCTATCGCCGACTGAATCACTTGGCTCTTTGCTAGTTACTTTCAAAGCTTATTACGCGGCCCGACTCTCATGGAAACACGGCAGCGTCATGATTGAAGTTCATTACGTCTCGTTCAAGAGCCGGCTTTTGCAACAAGCATCCTTCTAATATAACCTCGTTTTCACACTCTCGATATACGATCGAACGCCGACACGCGTAAATCCATCGAACAAAAGAAAATCACGTTATATAACCTTGAGGAAGTGGTTTCCAGAGAACGCGCGACTTTTCGCCAGAAATTCACGACGCTGATCATAGACCCTTAATGGTAATGTTCGACCCCTGATGCTAGTTCCGTTGAGCAATTTGCAGGAGGATTGGTCAAGCGGCCAGGAGAAATTTGCAATTAAAACAGCTAGGGGGACTTGTTGCCCTCGGGGAGGCCGAACACTGGCACGGATGCATTCCGATACGAAGAAGCTCGTGGTCGCGTGAAAGTTGTTCACCTCCTCTTCCTCCTTCGGTATCGGTTTCTTTTCCTTGCGGACATGCTGCACGAAGGAAGCGGCCGCTGGCTCCTCCGAGTCGCGATTTGCCAATAGCTAGCCGACTACCATCCGACGAGTCGACGAGTTCCGAGTAACCTTCGGCTAACCCATGACCACGTCATCCTTGTCCTAACCTAGTCACGTGAGCGGTACTTTAGCTGACGGGGGGCGGAGGGAGCAGGAGGAGGAGACACGCGGAAATGCGAGATTCCCCGATGTCAATGGGGTATGTACCTATGGAAGCTGTTCTTTTATTTTCGAATGGTCTTAAGGATAACCACGGTGTTGCTTGAACTAAGCTTCGCAACTTCGGGCTTTGTTATCGATGTATGGAAAATTCTGATTTATGATCGTTTTTGCGCAAAGAACCTTTATTGTACGTTCGTTATATTGTTTCCAGTCAAAATACCAGTGATGGTATACAGAAAGAGAGAGAGAGAGAGAGAGAGATAGTATCGCCCGGAAGAATTGACCATAAAGTAAAGAATTCACCATAAGTGGACGTTGCTACTGGCTTTCTCAATTTCAACGCGAATGAATCGTAAAGTGGTGAAATATTCGGGATTGCTTGCCTTGATTTATTAGAATCTTGACCTACGACGTCGAAGATTCGTCGAAGCTTTAGACTGTTCTTCCGACGAGCTATTAAGGTCCCAGCGCGTTGCTCCTGCTTCCGGCGTTTAAATTCAGAGCGAGGATGGACCGAATGGTATAAAAAAAAAAAAAAAAAAAAAAATAGCCGTAGGCCAGCACACGCATCGGCTATTATTATATTAGAAGTCGTTATCTGTCTTTGTTCCTGATCCGACTGTTTCTGCCCACTTTTTTGCATCACGATAGCCTGTTGCTAAAAATTGTGAATATATTAAGTAATCACGATATACGTATACGTTTTGTTGCGAATACGAATTCTTAAAATTGAGAAAAATTAAGAAAATTATAGACATTCTAGACATTCGATCATAGACCTTATTTATTTCAATAGATAATCACCACGAATGTAAATTCGCATATTATTAGAACTCGCGATTACGATCGTCTGGGTATGTTTTACAGACGAAAAACTATTGAATCTAAACGAATGCCATCCGTTTATCAAAAAGTAGATTCGAATTCATCACGAAACGCCAGTGAGGACTCGTTTCAGGAGCAAAAAAGATGGCAATTTTGCCTTAATCGGTACATTCACGAAGATTAGGTATATGCTGTACGGATCGTGCGCCCGCGGCCTGATGATTAGCCTAATGGGAAATCCGGGTCTGCTCTCTCTGTGCCTGGGCTTAGGGTCACGAAGTCAGTCAGGTGAATTCTTCTGTTTTGAGTAGACAACCTCCGGATTACTTTGTTCCTGGCAATTCTGCCGGTTCGCCGGCCTCTTACCGATCGTTTGATGTGACGTTTATGTGCCATTGTGACGGTTAGGATACATTAACCCCTTGGGATCGGAAATTAATCTTCGAAAACTACATGGATCTTGATAGCGAATAATAGAACAGTAAAATGATCGCTGTCGATAAATTCACGTACGTGTAGTACACCGAATTATTATGTTATAAATTAATCGTTTCAACTGTATAGATCATCTGAAAATTAGAATGTAGCCCGGAGATACGAAACGCGGCAATTCTTTTTCGGTCATTGTGAAAAACGAGGACGTTTTCCTCTGTAGAGAATTTGTATCCGTCGTTTATTGTATCCGTATTTTCAGCTTGTTTTTTCGCTCTTTGTTTTTCTGTCCTGTGTCGCGTTCCTGTCCTCCGCGTATGTACACATTTACACCAGCGGCATTAGATTCCCTGCATCTCTCTATTTCTTTTTATTATTCCTCGTCCTTATCTTCTTGTCTACATATATCGGTTCTTTTGTCGCTGGTCCGTCGAGAATCGTCTTGTTCCACTTGCTCCTTTCGTTTCCCTCATTTTCATTTTTCTTTTGTCTCCTCCCGCGGCTGCACTCGTGACCAGAAATACGAAACAATCGCACGCTGCAGGGAACACACACGACGCTTTGGATAACGCTTTTCACTATTCACACTTTGTACTCTTTGCATCCGACGCGCTCGAAATGGGAACCTAAGGCTGTTTTTTTTTTTGAACACGATCATTGGCAAGGCAGAGGCAAGAGTGGAAAATGAATATCTACATACACAGGGTGTTTCATTATTATCGATGATAATCGTTACAGCCTCGTCTATAATTCACCGGACGCTTTCCTACCTTGGGCAAAATGATTGTTACAATTTACGATACTTTTGACGTAATTTGTAATTTCAACGTTCGACATCTAATCGAAACGATAAAGCCAATCGAAAAGCATCTTATATTATACATTCCAGCGATTATTTTGCCAGAAATAAGCAAGTTTCCGGTGACTTATGGGCGACAGTGTATATTGGGAATGAGTTGAAGATCAGAAATTATCGTGAATATCGTAAAGATTAAATGAAACGAGATTAATTAAGCGCTGGTTTGCAAACCGAAAAGAAACAGAAAGGATCAATATATAAATAATACAATCTTCTGACCTCATTTACGATCCTCGATCACCCCGTGCATTCCCATCGCATTCTTTTAAAGGTGCAGCACCGTCGGCAATTCATTAATTAGCGCGTTCTTCGCAGGCAGAAAAATCCATGGGACTCGGATAAGAGCGTTGGATTTTCGATGCGTGCAAAATTGCAGAAAACGATGCCACGCAATTCTCTGCGGCATTTTTGCAACCGTGATATCATTATCGTAGTTATTAACGTCGAAGGACGTGTGTTTACGCATCGGCGACCGCGGCTGAACAAGCGGCGTAAAATAGATATTCGATGGCGGTGCAACGCGATTAAGAAAACTATCGATTGTCCCTGGAATTGATCGAAGGCGAGAGAAGATCGAATCTCCCGAGGAAATCCCATGAGCCGTAATCGCGCAGTTACACGTGGCGCTCGTATCATTTTTTTACTCGGTGCACGGTGATTGTAACCCGCTCGACCATCGACTGGATGCGTTCTCCTTATGGTAAGAGCGATTTGCCAATGCTGCAATTGATATTTACGAGGACACGAGTACCGTAGACCAGAAATGGAATACCGTGCCGGCGAGTAATCGCAGATACAAAGAGACACGTATTCGATATTTTTATCATCTTAATCTTTTCCTTCGATTACTACACAGTGGTCAAGCAGAAAATTACAAATTAGTTGACATACGAAGAAGAAGAAGCAAGAAGAAAAAGTTATCGCGAACGAAGGCGGTGTAGCTTGAACATTTTCTACATTTTTAAGTAAATAATTTTCAAGCTTCCCATAAATGTACAAACACGCACAGTCTACTCGTAGTATAAACTCGGTACATGCTTTAGCTAAGCGTCAAAACAAACATCTATGTTTCTATGTATAGTTGCAAATGTGGTCGATAAAATGCGCCATCTCACCACGGTATCATTAAAAAGTTGCAAAAATTTGGAATTTTAAAGATACCTATTGTAATCTGAACGGCGTAGATTTCTCTTCGGAAACGGATGATCCATCCATATCTATGCGCCTATTACGATATTCTCTTAAATCTCGAGGTGCAGAAAGCACGGGAAATGAATGGTGAATTCATTGCAAAATTGTCGAACCGTTCTCCGCGAGTTTCTGGGGGATCTGATTACATAAACAAACGGAACCTCCGGTCCATTACGTAAAAGGCTCGCCTTCGCACGCGGTGTGGGATCGACGATGGAATACGATGACGATGTCAGATGACGGCGACGCCGATGATGATGTGGCCGACGAAGGTGAGGCTTTCCGCTATAATAGGATTAATTCGTAGGAGCCGATGAATGCACGTGATGCGTCGGTGTTCTCTCTTTCTTCTCTGTTTTCAAGGTGGGCGAACGTGTGCAACGCGCCGCCGCGCGTCGTAATTCCTGCCTTCATCGCTGGCGATTCTCTATGCCTCGAACACAACCAGCCGCCACCTCTTGTCCTCCGCAATTTCACTTGTAAAAGCGGTTTGCAAGCGTTATGCCACAATGGCTGTTGCAGATTTTTCGTTAGACGTTATTGCCGGAGGAAAAGGTGAAGCCACTTCCCATAGTCTGTAATAGTCCGCTACTGACGATTCGCTTTAGGAAGGCGCGTGAATGGCATTGCTGGATCTTAAATGATGGAACGCGAAGATTAGTCTGCTGGATTTGATTTTTAATACACTGAGTTGAACTAGCAACTTTTAATTTCAAAGTATCAATTTCTCTTATTACTAACTATTCATTTCTATTCGCTACATTATGCATAAATTTCGAACTTTATTATTATTAATAATAATAATAATAATAATAACAATAGTAGAGACATATAGCGATAGACTATAGCAAATTCAAGTTAATTTAATTCGTACTTGTACTTACAATTTGAGAAGGAAATACGAAAGAATCATCATCGATAGATAGGAATTTCTCTTGTAATTTTCTGTTAAAATTTTCCTAAAACATTACGAGTCTCTTTTTCCGTATTGATACAAGAACGAGATTGGAATATTTGAAGAATTCGAGGACCGCGGTAGGGTTAAGGAGCAATGGCTAGATACATATCGAGTTGTTTGTAAATTTTGTACGAAACATGCGATACGCGAACTTGGATTTTTCTAAACCATCTAATCTGTGTCTGCAATTACTACGCATTAAACGTAATAAATGCTTGATTCACGAGCTACCGAGCGACAAATTAATATATCATCGGCTGGTACGATTAATCCAGTGATTCACTGTTCCCAGTAGGAAGCGAGCGTGACTGTGTTTGCTAGGCTACGTTGTGGTCTGGATCGATGGAAAAAAATTCACCAGGAGAAATTCACGTTCCGAAATAATCGGTCGGGTTGTTACGAAAAAATCATCGGCCCGTGTTATCGTGCCGCGTCTCGTCCGTTACGAGGCACCTTCACGACGAATGAGAAACCAACGCGTAATTAGAAAGTACAAGGAGCCTCCGATCGCGGAGAATGCAGCGTAACGCAATGCAAGTGGAATTCCGTTTGATTTCCGCGGCTGACTCCCCGCGAAGCCAACGTCGATTCAACTTGTTTGCATCCTTCCCATCCCAGCTATTTATTACCTTCCTTTTTTCTTATCAAGACTCTATCGTTATGCCGATACTTTCCTTCTTCGCGTCGTCTCTTTAATTTTCACTGATTTTCCTCTCGTTGATTTCCGATTCGAGGACTTTAATCTTCGACCGACGCTCGCGAAACATACACCTGACTAATTAAAAATTGTCCAATTCTTCGTTCCATCGTCACTCATATTCTCATCTTTCTTTCTCTCTGCATGAGACGAATAAATCGTTGCGAGCGTAATCGTTGGTCAAACATTTCTACAAATTTCCATACTTTTGGCTGAATGTATTTCAATTGGAAAATCGTATTCGCGAAAGGATCTACGACGATTTTATCCTCTGCGATCGTTACTATTGCATCTATATACAGTAACAGTCTGTAAGATCGATTTTTAAAAGTAATTGATAAAATGAATCGTGCAAGCGCGTTGAATCGTTGTATTCTATTTGTCGAAGTAGAAACTATTGCCTGGGATTATTTAATTTTTCTAAGGATTAATAATCCACTGCGTGGTGAAACTGAGTCGAAGCTAAATGAATGTCGAGTTGCATCGATCGAGCAGTAACGGCATGAAATTAAAAACGTCGATGACTGCTGGCTAGCTTGTGAAAATCATTCATCGGTAAGAAGTCTGATATCACGTTCAAAGTAAGGACTATTAATACCGGCAAAGAGTGCCGCTGGAAATATTCAAGCCTTGCATTCGAAGGGGAATAGGTTCGCGGTGGTTCTAAGTACACATGGTCGTACACTCTTCTACACATATATACAGACACATGTACAGAAAGCGGTACGCTTGTGGGTACAAAGTGTTTGCACGACGCGGAGATGAGAGAAGAGAGGAAAGGATGGAAGAAGATCCGTGCCACTCGGTCATTGGTGAACGTACCGTGCCGTACCGTGCCGTACCTTGCTGCATCGTATCCCTTTGCATCGTTTCATCGTCTACGTGCAAGATTCTTTCCTTACCTGCCCTCTGGTTCGTCTTTCTTTCCCTAACAAATTCACGGAACAATGAAATTTTCGTAGTTCTTCGCATTGAAAACATCGGACTGAATGGAAAACTGTTTTCCCAAGATCGAGACGACTTTCGATCTTGCGATGAATACGTTCATTTGCACTTTCTTACGCGTTATCTTGTTTCGTTTTCGCAGTAAATTGAATTAAAAAAGTTAAGTCGGAAGTGTGCGATAAAATCGTAGACGGTGGTCTGTTTAAAATGATTGTTTATCGATGTACGCACGTAATGAGAAAGTAGGAGGTTGCCCTCAGCTGGCAAGCAATGTGTGTGTTTACGATAAGAACACTTGTTTCCTGGTCGAGGTTCGATTTATCGAAACGTTGTTCTTATTCTGTTTGTAACTGATTTCCTACGATAGCAATGCTACTGGTTTAAGGATCATTGGTTTCACGAGTCGCTGTGTTACGAGAGTTACGTTTGAAACACGCCGATGGCAATATTTTGAAGCTAACGTTGTGACCAATTACTGATTTGCTGTGTAATTCGAAATTACGAATTAGTCAACTTTTGTAGAAAATACAAAATTCCTATTAGAAAGTTTAAACGGATCGAATGAGCGTGCCTCGTCGACTTCGTGTTTAGAACTAAAAGCAACGGTTTTAAACGTGCAGGCATATCGCGTTAAAATGTATCCACAGTCAGCCAAACTCGAGCCCGCATTAGAGTCTGTTCAATACCGGTAAGGTCAAAGGATATCACCTGCATGCCCCGCGTACACGCATCCCCTCCGTGAAAAATCCTCGACCATCCGCTATACTTGACCTCCTACAGTAATCTCCATGATAGTGTCCGTGGCACATAAGAACTGGATGCTAAAAACAATGTAAATTATACATCAAGACATTGTTAACGTCGGCACATACATTACGCTCGCCCGTGAGATTTGCAATTTTCATCAATTAACTTCGTCAAGTAGAATCAACCTATCTTTGATTCGATAATGTTTTTAATTTTCCGATATTATATTAATATTGTTGTAAAGATATTTCTAATATTTTCAATTACGTAACATTATATTAATATAATAGGAATAATATTTATAATTTCTAATATTTTTAAAATATAATTTCTAATCATTCTGATAATAATTAATAATATTAATAATGAAATCCAATATTTTCAATTACGCAACATTATATTAAATATAATAAGAATAATATTTATAATTTCCAATATTTCTAATAATATAATTTCTAATCATTCTGATAATAATTAATAATATTAATAATAAAAACCAATATTTTCAATTACGCAACATTGTATTAAATATAATAAGAATAATATTTATAATTTCTAATATTTTTAATAATATAATTTCTAATCATTCTGATAATAATTAATAATATTAATAATAAAATCCAATATTTTCAATTACATAACATTGTATTAAATATAATAAGAATAATATTTATAATTTCTAATATTTCTAATAATATAATTTCTAATCATTCTGATAATAATTAATAATATTAATAATAAAAACCAATATTTTCAATTACGCAACATTATATTAAATATAATAAGAATAATATTTATAATTTCTAATATTTTTAATAATATAATTTCTAATCATTCTGATAATAATTAATAATATTAATAATAAAATCTAATATCTTCAATTACATAACGTTGTATTAAATATAATAAGAATAATATTTATAATTTCCAATATTTCTAATAATATAATTTCTAATCATTCTGATAATAATTAATAATATTAATAATAAAATCCAATATTTTCAATTACGCAACATTATATTAAATATAATAAGAATAATATTTATAATTTCCAATATTTCTAATAATATAATTTCTAATCATTCTGATAATAATTAATAATATTAATAATAAAAACCAATATTTTCAATTACGCAACATTATATTAAATATAATAAGAATAATATTTATAATTTCTAATATTTCTAATAATATAATTTCTAATCATTCTGATAATAATTAATAATATTAATAATAAAATCTAATATTTTCAATTACATAACATTTTATTAAATATAATAAGAATAATATTTATAACATTTCTAATTTCTCCGGGGTAGGAAAAATGCATTTGTCGATGGAGACATTGAACTCAATCAATTTCTATTCTATTTAAAATACAGTTGCTAAAAATGCAACAAATTTGGTACGAAAGAAATGTAAACTGATTAAAAGAACTAGAAACGCAGGGAATAGAAACCACATCGTAGCTTCAAAACGTTCTTCAAGAAATGCAAATTATCAACTACCTTTATTTCTACTGATTTCAAATATTTTCAATTACATAACATTGTATTAAATATAATAAGAATAATATTTATAACATTTCTAATTTCTCCAGAGTAGGAAAAATGCATTTGTCGATGGAGACATTGAACTCAATCAATTTCTATTTTACTTAAAATACAATTACTAAAAATACAACAAATTTGGTACGAAAGAAATGTAAACTGATTAAAAGAACTAGAAACGCAGGGAATAGAAACCACATCGTAGCTTCAAAACGTTCTTCAAGAAATGCAAATTATCAACTACCTTTATTTCTACTGATTTCAAATATTTTCAATTACATAATATTATATTAATATAATAAGAATAATATTTATAATACTTCTAATTTCTCCAGGATAGGTAAAATGCATTTGTCGATGGAGTCATTGAACCGAATCAATTTCTATTTTACTTAAAATACAATTACTAAAAATACAACAAATTCGGTACGAAAGAAATGTAAACTGATTAAAAAAACTAGAGACGCAGGGAATAGAAACCACATCGTAGCTTCAAAACGTTCTTCAAGAAACGCGAATTGTCAACTATCTTTATTTCTACTGATTAATTTAATAATACTTTGCATGACGTAAGAAGAAGAATTACATTGAAAGGTTTCATTCGAAGTGAATAAATACTTACGCTGGCGTATGTATGTAAAAACGAAGAGGAAACAGAGAAATCGAAGAAGGAAACGAACGATAAAGGAAAGCCACGAAGAGGCGCGAAGCGGCACGAAAACGCGCGACAAAATCCAATCGAAATCCTCGCGTTTAAGTACCGGTAAGGTCAAAGGATATCAACCGCGTGCGCGCACATCCTGCCGACGAAAAGAACGCGCGTCGGAGGTGGCGGAGAGTTGACCCTTGCCGGTAGTATCCTCTTCTCCTCTCTATCGGTTCTTTGACCAGCGTTCTCTCTCGGCGCTGTTCCAAGCGTACTTGTACGTACGCTTAGAATCTAGGTAAAACCGGCCGCGGCGCCGGTAGACCGTTAAGGTTCGATCACTTAAACGTACGACACGAAAGGGGAGGGCATGCAGCTCGCGGAGAAGGTGTAGGAGGAGGTATAGCTCTGCATACCTGCGTGCAAAGGTGTGTATAAACCGGGGGAGCTCCAAATGTCAGAAAGAATCGAGCGGAATAGAGCGGAGTGAGCGGAGAATAGGATCGTCCGAACTATCGAAGGATCGTTATGTTTGCCGGAACTGGGCCCGCCACGCCGCGCCGCTGGGCAACTTTCCTGAAAAGTCGATAGATGCGTACAGTGACTCGCGAACGTATTTGGATACTCGTAGAAAACTTTTTCGAATTTCCTTAGCGCTGAGCGAGCTGATTCTTCCAAATATTGGAAAATATTTGATGTTTCCCGTATGCTTTGTTCTGTACATAGAGTTATATTACACAAACTATTGCGACGTAACGACTGGATATTTTTAATTCAATGCAGAAAAATACGATATACAAAAAGAGAACGAAGCTTTGGTTTCCTCCTATGTTCCGAAATTGCAAATGGGATATTTTAATCGACGAGTTCAGTATAACAGATGTGTATACGTGCGAAGATTTATCGATATGAAAAATTGTTAAATGGAACGAATTATTTTAGAAGTCGATCTTCTATATAAAGACGCTCTATTTCCCTTCGTATCCATCCAAATACGATTTTTGTCGCGTGAACGTAGTCTTGGTGGCGCAGTTCGCAAAAAAAGCGAGGAATCGCACGGAGGGAACCGAGGCGAGAGGCACGAACACAAAAGGAAAGGTGCACCGTTGCACTTGTACCTCGAACGACCACGGTTCTCCTGCCGGTGCATTCTAATCGAGTGACTATAATTAAGCTCGCGAAGCTCGTATTGGCGCCACGTGAGTATTCCTGGCGAGACGTGCCGACGGATCAGTCTTTATTGCGCGACAAAGAAATTCGCGGGACAAGCGCCTCTCTAATTACGTATCTACCGTGTGTGATACTCCAACGAATTGTATCAATTAAGGAACAACGCGTACGTAATTATGTTTACTTTCCTGACACGATGTAAACGGTTCGCATTAGCCCAGCTGGTACTTGATTGGTAAAAAGAGCGTGAACGAACGAAAAAAAAAAGATTCAGCTGGTAAATGGGGACGTTAAACGATCGCTTTCGCGAGATGGCTGAAATTATTCCGGTTATTAGGGTCGAATCGATGGCCGCATCGACGCCTTAGAAATGGGAAAGCGATAGACGATTTACGTGTATAAGCGAACTGTGATATCAACGGAGCATTAAGCTTCTATTGGACAACTCGAGCGAATTTCCGCTCTTCTGTGAAAAACTGCTCCGAAACGAACCACGAAAATCGAGCTAATAGCTTAAAAAACTTATCGTTTTAATCACTACACTGTTAATAAAGCTTTCAAATTTGTTAACTTTTTGCACGACGTATACAGTATATTCGTGAAAACTGTTCGAATGTTTTCCTGAGCCACTGCACCCTTCTCTGTTAATTAAAGCGAAGAAGATCTCGAGTTTTACAGAAAACAAGAGAAAGAGATTGAAAGAGAGAGATTGAGAGAGAGAATACCAAGTTGCACGTCGTTATTATAATCATCATCAACAAAAAAAAAAAAAAAATGAGAGGAAAAAAGATGATAGTGTCTGTAACCCGTAACCGCTCCCTAATTCCAGCGTGTACGAAACAAAATCCCGTGAGGCGCGGATGTCCGTCGACCATCGAAAAGGAGTAATCAGCCGTTTCTGAAAAGAACCGACAGAAGCATATATATAGTGGTCGGTGCACCGGTTATCGACGATAATGGACCGGATCGATTCGTACGTACGTCGCGTATAAAGGCGGCGCATAGTCGAATCGTGGGAATCGATCGGATTACATCCGCCCAATTAATTTTTTTGCCGGAACCGCCTCTCCGCGCATCCCCCTCGCGAGAGCTGTCCCTTTTCCTCACCGAATGCTCTTGTTTGACCTGGTGCACCGAGGTGCAACGTCGCGGTGCACCTGGAAAGGGAACCTGGAACCGGCCGGAAGCGGTCGCTGATGTTTTTGGCGCGTTCAGCGAGATCTACGCGCGCTTCGTCCGATTTGGCCCGATACGTATGAAGATTCAACGTCTTCTTTCCACCGTTATTACTTATAATCTAACTTTAACGGTAGTATGACGCTGAACCAACATTTAACCTTGCTGCTTCTTTCGGTCATTCGGAGTTCGTTCGGGTTGTCTCTGTACTTGTAAAATTCGAACTTCGGTTCGAGGGTTTTTCCTTCAATTTTATATTAAAGCGTTTTATTGGAAATTAACGGTTCTCTTAGCTGTTAAGACAGGACCGAGATCGAATGAAAGTCAGTGCAGCATAAATGAGAAAAATGTCACGTTAAATTTCAGCTTATATCATATCGTGTTCAATCTCTTCTCTTTAGAAACAGAATTTCTAACTTGGAACGAAGTATAAATTAGTTCGCGTCATTATACGAGGACAAAAACGTCTACGTAAATGATAATTGAAGAACAGTAAAATGCTGGTTTTCAGTTGATGTTCCCCTTAAGCGCCACTAGGTATATACTGCGTCGTCAATTAGCAAACGCGTTACCGAAAAAAGAACGAGTCTATTCAGCACGGAGAAAATCTTTATGGAGTATAGGTGAAAAAGCGACGAACCATGTCGCGATTGGTATATGAGCTCGATTCACGATGATACCTACCTCGGGGAAGAAGCGGATCAAGCTCTGAAAAAGAATAGTGGGGGAAGAGGAAGAAGATCCTTAACGCCGTCTCACGTGGCTGTAAACTCTGCACGCCGATACACCGAACCGGAGGGCAAGTGAAAGTCTCTGGAAAGACGACGTCGAGGAATACGCGCGTGTATACGTGGACGTATGCCTGCAAATGTATATCCTTTAGCTGCATGCAATTCCACGCGTCTCCTCGTATAAATCGTAGGTACATCTGCAGGAAAATTGTTGGATTCAGCTTTTGAACTGCTTTTTTTGTTGCAAATATTTGACGAACGAAGCTGCTGTACATTAGTTTGATGCTAATGGAGCTACTTTCCATCGATTAAATTGTACAAACATTATGGAATCGCGACTGGTTAATACTCAAATATATTTCTGTTTAATACTCAAATATTTCTAGGTTGTGTGTAATACAATGGTGTAAAAATGTTTTGAAAGCGGTATTTTAAAGAATTTTGGCTAATGTTATACGAGTATGGAGGAAGGCAGAGATCGTAGTACAACGTAGGACAAGGTGTGATTTTACGTGAAGAAATAGGAGAAAGATTTGGATTAACGGTTTATCGTGCAAGGCTTCGTTTTCGAGAAAATCGAGATTGAACTTGGTTGATACTCGAATTTCGTTAACTCCGGATCGAACGAGAGTAAATGATCGACAGAAATTTCAACTACATGTGAAAACAAATCATAAATATAGAATAACATTTGTTCGCAAGATGCTCCGTTTTCGAGAAAAATAAACTCGAAAATGTGTAATGCGTGTTTATCAGGCCATTTCGTAATTAGATATGGACAAATTTTATTTTCTTAGAAACGAAGCCTTAAACGGGAAAATATAATTTATCATTTTTTACCTATCTTCGCATGTATAATAACTCATACTTATTCGGTGCTTGGCCAAGTTAAGGTATACTTGACAAATTTTCAAACTTGATTTTCCCGAGAACGAAGCCTCGCACGAACAAACGTTCTACCAAACATTTTTCTTATTTTTTCCTATAGAATCACCCTGTGCCCGGTTGTACTACGATTTCCGCCTCACCCAGTATAATAGAGTTTATTTGTTGCATTATCTCCTTTTATTTATCACCTTATTATACTTAGTATCAATTAAAATTCTTTTATCAGATTATTAGGAAAATTCATAGCGAGCATCGTGGAAGATTTAATTAGAGATAGACTTTCTGCTTTTAGACTATTTACTGCAATTAGAGCATCTACAACTTCACGAGCCGATTAACATTCAATTGGCAAGAAAACAAACGACTTACCAGCATAAGTTCGTTTATCGCTAGAAGATGACCTAAACGATAGCAAATCCTAAGGTAAATTTAGAAAACAATGTTTGTGACATTATCACGTTTCTGTATTTTCCAGTTTATAGAGTGGGTTAATGTGAATTTGCCAACCGCTCGTACACATATTTCGATGTCAATTAATTAGCTTCAGATCAGTCGTTAGAATTAGTACGATTCGTAATTCAGTTCTATCTTTTCCGAATACAATGTCTGCGAAGAGCAAAGTTCTTTTTGATCGAGAAGATTGGACGGATGAGAACGATTTCTCAGTTCGTCGGTTCCGATCATCGTCAAGAAGACGAGCAGAGGCGCCAAATTTCCTGGGGTGAAACTCGACGTCGAACCGTCGCGTCGACGAGGAAATTTCGGGATCGTTGGAGCGCAATGGAATCGCGGCCGGCTACGTTCAATCCTATCTCTGATCGATTGCGACAGATTTCGTCGGGCCGCCGATTCCCTTCCGACCATTCAACGCTTTCGCCCCGTTGGCTTTCCTAGATTCAACCAGATATTCCATCGCCTATAGAATGGTGAAAACTTCTTCGAACTTGTTCCGCGCGCTGTTTCGTAGCTCGAGCTTGTCTATCGCGTTCCAAATCGAGAGTCGATCGGTGATCGGTTACAAATCTCGAACGATATTTCCTGTCAACGTTGCGCCGATCGAATCGTATAAGTTAAGACGATGACAGGCAACTGAATCGATAGCCCGTTCTTTTTACAACCTCGATTCTAAACAAGAAATCGGCGAACCTCGATCCAACGATCGATCACCTGGACGTAACCTTCGAACGAGATCCCACGAAGCATCGACGAAGTACACCAGCGATCGCAAATGACTGAAACTTCGTTCTTCGCTTCGTAGTTTTTGACCTTCGCGTATACACGGCGGCTGAGGAAAGTATTCGACAGTTTCCCATACAACATTTGTTCGTACACGGTCGAGTGACATGTACGAGCGGACATGACGTATTACTTCTGAAACGATAAGGAGAAAATTATGTAAGAATATCTCTTTTTAGACAGCGAGTGACATGGAACTGAAAAAATGAACAGAAATCGGCTTGCCGTATTTTTCCCATGCCATCTTCGTATATTAATTTTCCTATAATAACCAATAATGTTGGTGTGTAGAGTGTATGCGCATACGCATACGCATACGCAAATATTTCTCGATTCCTAATAACATCAATTGCGCGAAAGCATGACCGGAAAACGCTTCGATAAAAAGAAGTAGCGGCGAAAAATGCACGGGCAAAAATGTTAATTAACTATAGGGGAAAGGTGGAAAAGAATAAGATGGGCTGACGGTGTTGCGAGTGGGGAGAGGAGGCAGGCATAGACACGAAGAATGCCACGGCAGTCGTAATGGGTTTGCAGCGGCAAAGCTGCAGGTAATAACCGGCGCGTATATAACGACACGATGAGTCGTGGGTAGCTTGGCCACGATGTTACTTCGACGACTTTCACGAGGTTCCCGGGCTTCTGCTTATATCGTATACCGTGTATAATATCTTCTGAGACCGTGTTCCGTGGAATCACGGTCCCTGTTCTCGTCGACGTCTTCTATAAAATTAATGGCGAGGGCGTTCGAATATCCGATAGATTCGAGTACTAGAAATTCGAGTTCACCGAGATTTTCTCAGATGTTAGCGACTTTCGAACACATTCGCTCGATATATTTTTTCCTTTTCAAATCGCGGCGAGGTGCTCGTCATCTGTCCCTGCCTCTGCTGCCTCGTTGAAATCAATATTTATTATAAGAGATAATAATAGCGAGAAGGTAAAATCTAATAACGTGATCATAAATATTGATCATCGTTTTATGAATATGCAGGTATTTGTATTCCCATGCATCGATGCCGGAACGGATCAACAACAAAACAGCAATTAGTATTCGGTGATAACATCGGATTGGATTATTTATGCACTGTGTGTGAATCTGTATTATTATTGTAGACATTTGAACGAAGAGAAAACAAGCGGAGGAATTTATTATAATTCTTAGGTTCGTTAAAATCGTTTGAAAATTTCGCCACGAATCGCTTTGCCAACCGACCTTTATCCGCCATTTGGAATTATCCAGCGGCCAAAAGTCGTAATATTCGCGCATAAAGTCAGCTTTCATCCCGCGGGTTCTAAAGACTAGAACCATCAAAACTGTATAAAGTATTCGTGACACTAATTTCACCAAGGTATCCTTCCATGCGAGTCGATGCTTGTACGACGACAAATAAGAAACTAACCGCAATGATAACGCATTGAAAAGTAGGCGCAGTAGACATAAGAATAAATAATAAGAAAATAGGGGAAAAAAGGAACGATTCTAACGCGTTGAAATACGCTAATCCTCGGCCGATTTCTAGAATTCAAATCATGCGCCCATACGCTTATCACTTTCCCATAGAAACGGCCACAAGGTTGACGGTTGCTGTCGAATCCATTTATTCCAGCAGCAGAACGATCGTCGTGATTCCCTGAATTCTAATGGAAACCGTATATATGTATAGAGACGATGCTCGATCGGGGTTACATAAAATCGTTGTCCCCTTATCAGAGTAATCTGATGTCATTCCGAGAAGATGCGACTTCCTCCATCGAGCCGGACCTTTCTTTCTCGTTTTCTCTCCTTCTCGCTCTCCCTTTCTGCTCGCTGTTTCTTCGCGATCTTCCCACAAGCGGGGCCACGTTCGCGGCTACTTTGTCGCGATGTATCCGTGTCTTGCCTTCTTAAGCGGGGCCCTCCGCGGAAATAGCGAGCTCGCGATCGTCCTTTAAGGATTCAACGTGCATTGCGTAACTCTTGGAACGTGGTTCAGTTCTTCTTGTTATTTTTCCGTACGTATATGTTCATATAGTATATTAATGTCTAATTTCTTGCAGACATCGCATCAATGTCTCGCGATTTATTCAACTGCGCGTTTCATTTGTCAGCCTTTGAATATTCAAGTGTACTGTTTGCTATTTCATGATATTATGTTACTATTATTGTGTTGTATCATATTGTGCATTACTTAGGAATATCATGTTCAAGCTTTCGGGTAATGTGGCATTTTATTTTAAAAAGTATAGATAATAAATCGTGAAATGTAAGAGGGTGAAATGCAGGACACAGATTTATTCGTTTTAATGAATCATTATTAATCGTTCGCTGTCACTCACGTGGCATCATCGTATTGACAATTCGTTTTCCCTATGTACACGTTGGCGATAATCGTAACACAGTAATTAATAATTAATAATAAGAATAAAAATAGTAATAATAATCGCAAAATCGTGACCGTGATCAATTGTACAATTTTCTCCTACAAATATACATAATAGATCTCCGCAAATAAATCTCCGTGTATATACATCTCTGTGTATAGATAACGTAACTTCTTTTTATACAGTTGACAGAGAATTACGAACAAGTTAGGAATCTCTTTACATCGTATACCCTAAATGTATACGCGTTGCTTCTCTTCTCCTAAACATACGAAATACATCCAATCGAACGAGGAACAAGAAAAACAAAAATACTTCGTTTTACGTTGATCTTAAGCGAACAAGTGGAGAGAGGAAAAACTAAGAACTCGCAATGCCCGAAAACTGAGGTATCTACGATACGAAGAAAGGATAAAATCGGGCCGCTTTGATAGGATTTTAACGAGAGGACAGAAAAGCGTGGATAAGGAGACAAGGAGGAAGCAAGGCGGTAATTCGACGCGAAGCCGCGGAAAAAAATCGTCGAAAAATCAAAAATCCAGTCGAAAGAAGTATAAGTACAAAAAATGACAACAGCTTTATTACACATTGTATTCCATATAATATAATCGTTTATACGTACGTGCTTCTCGTTTAATTATGGGTCGACGAATGCCGGCCAGCGTCGTCGCCGGTCGACCGGTGAACGAACGATCGATTAATCGCCGCTTAATCGATCCGAATCCACGTCGTCGACGCTGTGTGCCGGCGCGCACACTTTGTTTTTCTTTATTTATTTGTTTTTTTTCTCATCTTCCGCGTTCTCTATTCTTTCCTTCTTTTTATACAATTTTTAATATGCGCTCCGTCCACTATTTTGTTCTCCATTATCTTTTTTTCTGTAAATTTTCTTATATACGTATATGTATATATATATTTTTTTTTTAAATTCTATACTCCTTGCTCACGAGCGAGACCCCAAAAAAAAAAAAAAAAAAGAAAAAGAAATACGTGACCTGACTTAGTGTTGTGGTAAGTTGTTTCGTTTATTTAATTATCATTATTATTTATTAACAGGAACATTATCGAATCTTTGTTCGTTACATCGTCATCGTACGTTTCTACATTATTATCGTGATCATCACTATCAGCATTATTATCACCACCGGCGTTAATTGATCGTATCGGACAAGTAGCGTCGTAGCGTGTCAATCATCGTTATTATCATTATATCAGCAGCATCCTTCATCATCATATTCATCATCGTTTGTTCAGCAGCTTCATCATCCATATAAATAAATAATTATCATCAACCGTGCGATAACAACACATAATCGTCATTTGTTCGCGTTTCCGCGGTCGAAGTGGGCGAGAAATTTTTCAAAGTAATTATAAAAAAGCTAATTTTTTGTCTATTCAATGAAGGTATGAACAAGATTTTAATCGAACTATTATAGATTTTATAAACTTCAACCGAAAAATAATTCGAATCCTATCTGAAAAGAGTCGATTTATCGAATTTCTTTGAACCGCTATCGATTGCTCGCTGACTTCGATCTCGAAAACATAACCCGTCTCGTCGTCCGCACTCCGTTGACGACGACGCCGGTTTTTCATTTACATATATATACTTTTATATATATATACTTTCTATATATTTCTTCTTCTATCTATATATTTATATATTCATTTATTTATCCATTTTATTTATCTGTATTTATACATATCGCGAGTAATATTTTACCGTTGTGTGATGTGCCACATCATCGGAGGCGCACGCAGATACGAAAAGGTTTTAAAAGTTGGACGAAGGAAAGCCGATGGTCGAATGTCCCTAGAAAGTTACCAGATTCCTTGAAACATCGTCTAAAGTTCAATTTAACGATTCTAATCATTTCAATTACTTTATTCAATTTATAAAAACAAACTTTTCAAACATTCTCCGATAGCGAATTTTCTCCATAAGCTTTCCTCTTCCCTTCTTTATTCTTTTTTTGTTGTAAAGTTTCCTCTTTTTAATACAAAAAACACGGTTCGAAAGTTCGCTATTCGATCATATGGCTGGTTTCGTGCGTGAATTTTGATTTTAGTCACATTCCACGATCGGGGACGGTGCTCGTCGTTCGGACGAGGCAAGTGGAGGGCTCCGTTCATGGAATTTTCACGACTTCCGGATCGGGTAACGCGCGTTTCTGCCCCAAAGAGACGAAATTCGAATTCTTTCGATTTCTCGCCTCTTTGACGTTTCTGTTACCGATGCGATGGTACAAACGGATGGTTCGATGTTGAAACGGCTAATTCACAAATTTCAGCGCTCGATCATCCGGCAAGCCAGGCTTGCCGCGAGAAACAGGATATCCCAGATTGCCGGACGATGAGTTTGTTCCAACGTTTACTGTACATTGCTATTTTACGCAATTACCAAGGACTCTGCGATCCCGAAGCTGTACCCTCGAAAGCCTCGCTTCAAGATCCACGTGGCACCGTCCCAGAAGAAATACGATCTTTTCTTATGAAATTAGCAAATGACAAAAGGAATAGAGGAACCGATATCGATCGCTTGTCGACCAAAAAAAAAGCGTTATCCGAAAGTCTAAAAAAAAAGAGAGGAAAGAAATCGGAGAAAAAAAAATAAAAAATCTCACGAAGGGGCAACATCGTTTGAATTCTGATTCGTCGTAAACTTTCTCGCTCGTAACTATATACGCACGGTACATACAAACGCTCTCCTCTCTCTGGTCGTTACTCTGCTTCGTACTCTCTCACAGCTTGCTCGCAAGCGAACAGATGGACACACATACATATACATGTATATTTACATATATATACATACTACATATACGAAAGAAGCACGCACACACGCGCGCACACACGTACCAAAACAGACATACTCTCGATGCATGCACGCTATGTCGCTATCGGTCGCGCACACATATACGAAACGCACACGTAGAATCGCATACATACACAATACACGCGCAATTGTGTACACGCAAAAGTAAGTATCCTCGCGAACGCGTCTCTCGTTAGCCACGAAGGAAAGAGAGAGGGGAAAAGTCTTCAGTCACGCGATTCGAAAAAGAACAGAGAAAAGAGAGATTGTGTGTGTGTGAGAGAGTGAGAGAGAGAAAGAGAGAGAGAGAGAGTGTGTGTGTGTGTGAGAGAGAGAGGGAGAAAAATAGAAGAAGTAATGGAGAACTATCGGAACAATGATAATGTGATACGATAGAATAATATTAATAATAATAATTAGAATAATAATATTAATAATAATAATAATAATAATAGCAAATAGTAATAATAGTAAATAACAATAATAATAAATTAGTTCTGTACAAAGTTTTCGCTTCAAACATGATATATATATAATATTAATACCTAAGGACGAGTCGGACGACGATATTCGCCATCGTCCGCCTCCACAGCATTTCATTGTATATATATATATTTTCATATATATATGTATATTTCATTTCGTCCCCCTGTTGTCGAACTCTTCTCGCTGAAGTCTCCTCCTCTTTGTCTTCATCGTCTTCTTCTTCGTCATCTTTCGTTTCTTTTTGTTAAAGGACAGTCTCCTCGTCATCATCAACGTCGACGAGGATCGTCCCGCGTGATCATCTGGCGGAACGTCTGCGCGCGAGTCAACTTCTTTCTTTTCTGCCATCGAGAACAATAACGGCAACAGCAGTAACAGCAACAATAGCATAGTGGCTATCGCTACGGCTACCGCGAGCCACCGTCGCCGTCATCGTCATCGCCATCGTCATCGTTGTCGTCATAGTCATCATCATCGCCATCATCATCATCATTATCATCATCATCGTCGTCGTCGTGGCAAAGTCCGGTGGAACGTTCTCACGCGCGACGTCCTGCGCAACAGGAGGGAGAGAAACAAAGGAATCACGAAGAAACGCGCGCTCGTTCACCCGCTGGCCCATAACGGAGAGCCAAGCACGGTGCACCACACGCTGATGACTGTGTAACATTCGTGGTGGTTCTCGTGCGTACGTGTACATGCACAAAGGGATATCGCACGCGTGGTTCCTCTGTCGCGTCGGTCGGTGGTTGCGCGCGTACAACAGAGTGCAACGCCAAACGAACGTGAAAAACACAGAGAGAAAACAAGAGTTCTTACAAGAGTTCTTGATTTGTCGCGTGTGAGTCGCACGCGGGGGCATGCACAGCTTATTACCGGTCATTACGGAAGAAGGGAAAAAGTTCGTTTACGAATTATACAAGAGTCCATCTCGTCATCTCGTTCGACCGTGGCTCTGTTTCTCTATACTACTAGAATAACAGTTAAACACTCGTTTAAGAAGAAGAATAACTACACTTCCGTCGCGAGTGTCGCCGCTAGCGACGTGTCGTGTCTATAGTGATCGTCTATAACGTACACTCCACAACCGGTCTCGGCACCGCCACCGCCGCCACTACCCGGTGGACCACTGCCCCCTTCCGTGATGGTCGTCGGCCTCTTGAGCAATGCCGCCTCCGCCGCGCAACAGCTGTCCGTCGTCGCGTTACCGGCGAACACCGACGACCTCTTGGCAGTCTCGATCACGCCGACACCGACGCCTATACCGAGACCAAGACCCAGACAGTCCTTCTCCTTTTGGAAGAGGTGGGACGCCCTGTGAGCGGCCGCCTCCGTGTTCAGTTGCTTCGTTGTCCGCGTTCGACCGTCTTGCAGCACCGGTTCTGGCTTGTAACCCGAGCAAGAGCTGTCCAGCGTGACGTCCGTTTGAAACGACGAGTCGAGGTCGTCTTGTCTGGCAGACGCGACGTTGTTCACGCTCTTGTTCGCCGTCCATGTGTTCTTGATCATGTGAGCATCCCCGGTACCCAGGGTACACACACTGCCACCGCCTCCGCCGCTGATCATCCCGCTGCCACCGCCTCCTAGCAGTCCAACGTTACCGATACCAACCCCGGTGCTCCCGGTAGAACCAACTCCGGCTCCACCACCGACTCCACCCATTACACCACCGCTTCTTTTGCTCATGCTACTGTGAACAGCGTTTCGTTCGTTCTGTAGCCTGGCCTCTTCGTCAGCTTTTGCCTGTTCTCGCTTCTGTCGCCTCTTCATACACATCACCGCGACCGCAGCTACTAGAACGAATGCTGGAACTGCCGTTGATAGGGTTGCTATCACCACTACGTGTTCCGTGGTCAAGCCAGCGTCTCGTGGCTCCGCGGACGCGGACGCGATATGCCTGGACAGATTTCCCGACCAGTAACTAGCTCCGGATGGTGGTACAGCAGGAACAGCAGCTGCGGTGTTCGAAGGAGCCGGCAAATTGGCCGTTCCACTGCCTACTTCTTCCGAACAAGTGTCTCCGTGCCAACCCTCCGGGCATTGGCAGAGGAACCCGTTCACTCGGTTCAAACACGTGCCACCGTTTCTACAGGGCGCGCTTCGACACTCGTCCACGTCGACGCTACAGTCTTTGCCAGTGAAGCCAGGTTTACACGCGCACCGATAATCGTTCGTTCCCGATATGCACCGGCCACCATTCGCGCACGGTTTCGTCAGACAATAATCCACCTTATCTTGACATAATCGACCAACGTATCCAGGCACGCACTGGCAACGGAACTGATTGACTAGATCCACGCAGGTTCCTCCGTTCAGACAGGGATCGCCTTGGCAGTCGTCGATGTTGGTTTCGCAGCGTTCGCCGGTGAAACCGGCCGGACAAGAGCACCGGAAGCTGTTACCCAGGTCTGTACAGGTGCCACCGTTCGAACATGGATTCGGGGAACACTGGTCGAGCTGGGATTCGCAGTCGTTGCCAGCGTAACCGGGCGGACAGCGGCACACGTATCCGTGAAGAGAATCGTCCTCGCAGGTGGCTCCGTGATGGCAGGGAGAATCTCGACAGGATCTCGAGCTGATCTCGCAGTGTCGGCCGCGCCAACCGGGTGGACAGGTGCAACGATAATGTTGCCTGGTGGACGACGACGAAGACGACGACGAGGACGAGGAGGACGAGTCTACGGAGCTTCTGATCAGGCTAGAATTGCCGTAGGGCGGGTCCATGGAGCATGATCCACCGTTGAGACAGGGGTTCGAGTCACAGTCCAAAAGAGGCTTCTCGCAGTTAGTGCCGTTGAAGCCTGGCGCGCACGAGCAGGTGTACAAACCCTGGCCGTTAAAGGTGTTAAAGCAGGTGCCGCCGTTCAAGCAGGGCTTGTGATTCGTGCAGTAGTTGAGGTCCTGGTTGCAGAACAGACCGCCCCAGCCTTCGTCGCAGAGGCACTCCCAGGGTTTCTGGCAGCTACCGTGAAGGCAGCCTGGATATCTCACGCATTGGTCGCAGTACGCTCCCTTCCAACCGTTGTGGCATCTGTAACCGAGACAAGAGAGGATGTTGCTCGTTAGCTCTGTTGATCGGTTTGCCGCTTTTCTTCGATGTTCGACGAACACGGGGAGAAAGTAACCGCGGCTACGCGCGACGGCTAACGGAAGCTTTCCTTTTAACTCAACTATGAATGTAAACGGAGAAACTTTTTAAAGAATGAAGCAACGTGAGAATGAAATTAATCAGAACATCATTTTTTGCAAATGTTACAAGAAGAATTTTTAATGAAACACGAACATCTTTATCTTTCATATCTTTTTCGGGCTACCGTTGGTACAATTTCCCCCGACAGGCGACGATTAGAATCCTCCGAGATTCTTGGTGGAAGACGAATGTCAAAGACCTCGTTAAACTCGTATGAAAAATGATGAAACGCGATAGAGGACGCGCAATAAAGAGGTAGAAGATGGGACGAGGAGGAATCCCCGTTTCCAGGTAACCGAGCTTTATACCGGGTGATTCTGTACGAACGCACGAGTTACTTTATGCAAGCAGTGGAGGTGTAACGAGTAGGAGACTCTAATTACTTGGATCGTTAAATACTAATCGATCCTCGCGGAGACGTAATTTTAGGGAATGTGATAAAAATAAGATGCTACGAAATCATCGTCTATTTCTCACGTCCGATAGAATTAATCGAACTTCCCACGATGTATATCATCGTTGCGGTAGCTTTCCGAATTTCGTTCCACGAGTCGAAGTAAAAGAAAAAGCTGGCGATAGATATCGTGACCAAAGATTTACACGATCGTTGGTTTTTGGGTAAGAAGTTCCAGGAAAGAGAGCAAGGAGAAAACGCGATGAAGAAAAGGGACAAAGGGAGGAAAAGAAACGGGCGGAACGGTTGAACAGAAAAAGAAAGGCAGTTCGCCGTGACAGAGGATACGCGAAGGTGGGTAAAGGCCGCGGAGATGAAGAAGAAGAAGGCGACGAGGAGGAAGGTAGTATAGAGAGGAGCTGGATCCGCGACACAGGAGGGAGGGAAACGAGGAGGATATGGTGGTCGGCCATTACGTCCAAGGGGGTTATACCGAGGTAGAAAGGACAAAGACGTTTGGTGAAAAGATAGAACAAGAGCAAGCATTAAAAAGAGACAGGAAGAAATGAAGAGAGACGTGCGTACATATATATACACGATATTACGTATAAATACACCTTCCTTGCGCATTTATATGTACACTAATACAAATATATACTAACGCAAATTCACATTGAGGAAAGAAACAGAGGAAGAAAGAAAGAAAGAAAGAAAGAAAGAAAGAAAGGAAGGAAGAAAGAAAGATGAAAAGAGAAGAGGAGAAATAGAATGAGCAGGAGGAAAGGGAGAGATAGAGAGAGAAAGAGAGAAAGAGGGAGAGAGAGAGAGAGAGAGAGACGAAGAGCTTGAGGAAGGAGAAGGAAAAGGAGAGAACCGTCGAGAGAAGGGAGGAAGAACCTTAGCCAAGAGAGACAGGAGAGGAGGTAGAATTCGAAGGAGAGTGGGGAGACGAGTCGTCGAGTTGTGTTCCCACGGTTCGAGTCTCGGCACAGCCGTTCAGTATGCGGGTCAAGGAAAGGTTACGCTCCTCTGTGTGTGCGCGCGCCTTGCTCTGCCCACTAATACCCATCCGCTTCTCTCTCTCTCTTTCTACATTTATATATATATATAATATATATATTTTTTACATGTATACATGCATATTATATATATATATGAATATATATATATAATACACGCATACACACACACACACACATATATATACATACACACATCGAGAAGTAGAGAGAAACAGAGACAAGAGAGATAGCCCCAAAGCAGTCGACGTCGCATGACTATACCATTAAATCCCATGTATACACTGAGCAACGTAATCGAGAGAGAAAGAAGGAAAGACGAGCAGCAGGTCCGCGAACAGAGTATAGAAGGTAGAACAGAATGAGTCGAACTGTGCCACCATATGTACATATATGTATATGTACATATATACGTATATATATCCACACACACACACACACACATACACACAAATACATAATATATATGTATATACAAATTCATGGAAGTTTATATATTCGCGCGTGAGCTTAGCCAATGAGATTCTTCGAGCTGTCCTCTCTAGCGAACGAATCTTCTTCCTAGGGCGCGAAACGGATTTCTAATGACCGCGAAGAAACGCAGCCTGCTTTCAGCGGTACCCATACGGAGAAATGATCATATTCTTGATCCTAGTGCTATCGTATTCGAAATTAGAACAATGCACGAAATGAATAAAGTTAGAAAGTCGGTAGAATACCTTCGGGTACTGACACTCAAGGAGTTTAGGTAATCGAGTAATTGCTGGAACACGGTGAAGTGAAAGAGGAGAAGTGTGGAGTTCGGGAATCGCACGAATACCGGTACTTAGGCATATTAGCGTGCGGGAATACCGGTATTCGAAAATACCAATGTTCAAGACTATCGATAAGGGTAATTTAAAATAGTGGTATATTCGAGTACCGATATTTAGAAGTATCTCGGTACTCGGTGAAAAAAGAATTGGAGAAATTGCGAATATTATGTAGGTATAAGATTAGGTAGATACGTTTAAAAGAAATAAGGATGGGAAGATCGTAAAATGATGCACGATATGCATCCTCATCGGTATTCAGTTACAATAACACGTACGGCTCCGGCCATGGACTCCGAAATTTCAATGGGACACCGTAGGGCCGCGATTCTTTCACGTATCACGAATGGGGCCAACATCCCACGAGGCTTAAGATGGCAACTGCTTTTAGCGATCGTATCGACTATTTCCACGCATACGGTTACGCAACCAGAAAACAGATTACCCTTTGTCCACGTAATACGTTGCTATTTATTCGAAACCTTTCCTCGAAACGTTTGTCAACGTTTGATCGTTGCTATTTTTGCACCATCCATCACTACGTTGGCGCCACAAATATCTTGCGTACTTTATGATCAGTCTGCGGATGTTTTTATGCGTTTACGAGTCATCTAAATTTCCAGAAATAAATATACCATATATTATAGAATCAAGATATTAATTCTAGTATTTAGAAGATGAAACTAATGTTCACTTAGATTTCATTCTTCTAATATTCACTTCGCATTCGCACGAAATCTAAATTTATACAAATATCTGTAGCCTGCTTGTAACATTGCTTCTATATTCTTATCCTCGAGTCCATTTACGATATGTTGCTCTATGAGAATCGACTCTCGTCTCTTATAATTAGGAGAAAATTAATGCAGTTGAATCATCTTTAAAGTATCCATATCCAATAAAACTACACTGCAATTCAAAAATTTACAATCGTCGAGAACCTCTATGCTCGTTTCGCAACAGGTTTTCCTTGGACATGAAAACCGATGCTCCGCGTCTCAGAGCGAAGTTACAGCAAAGCCCTCAATGTCTCAAAGTATTTTGCACGATATTCAACGAACAATTTATTACAGACGACTCGGTATGTTGTTTATTTACGCGTCTACGGTACGCCCATAAATTCCGGATCGTCTGGGACCTTTAAAAGCCGCGTCTCAGCGAACAACCTGGACGAGTGCCCCGTCTATTTTCGAAAATATTATTTTTCCACGACTTTATGAGAATTACCCCTTGGGAAAGAAAGTGGACGAGAATGGCGGAGGAGAGACATGGATGGTGCTCTCAGGGAACTCGACGGGGACCGACGACTGCGGCTAACGGGACAATTAACCCCAGTCTCGTACAGTAATTAGATGATCGAGTTAACTCTAAACCTTGGGTTAACGTCGCACCGAGATTCGAGTCCCATGCGAAGACAGATCGGAATTATCGCGGAATCTTCATCTGCTCTAACTGCGTTCCTTCTAAATTCGAGTATCGTGATTTTCGACAGCTAAATCGTTGCGTTCCTATGATCGCGAGCCAACGATGCCTCGTGATAACTTCTAATAATAATCTACGATGATCCACAACGATAAGAAAAATTGGATAAATAACATACGGAAGTTAAATCGAGTTATCCCATTGACATTGATATTAGAATTTTTAACGGGCATAAAACTTTCTCCAAACGAATCAAAATGGAAGATAGGGAAAACAGCGATCGAATTTCACATTCTACGCGTCTCTAGAATCGTCTAAGGCTTAAAACTCGAGGGTGAGAAGAAGGTATTCTTCTCTTGCAGCCGAGAAAAAATTCGCGCGCCAACGAGAACAATAAAGAGTTCTTCGAGGCAGCGGCATATTTATAGAGCGGGATTCTCGGCAAATACAGAAATTCCCGAATCGATCTCTGCCCTTAGTCAGCGTGTTCTTTTTTCCACTCGTCGAGTCGAATTAGAAGGTTCAACGACACAATCGCGCGACTTTCGAAATAGACGAAAGTAAAGGGTGGCGTAAACGCGACAAAAGAAGACGAGAATCAAATAAAAGGACGCGAGAGGAGAAAATTCGTGCTGGATGCAAGATCGGTTCTCTCGTTACGGCGGAAACAAGCCGGCTGCTTCGAATTTCTGTTCGTTCTCTTCGACCCCCGACGATCATCGTGCACGACGCGCCTCTGACTGTGAAATTACTGGTGAAACAGGAACGAGGGGAATCGCAACACCCGGAAACGAGTTCCGCCGATGATATTCTAATCGCGCACCAATCCCCGAGTCAAGGGAAAATCGAATGGCGCGACCCAATCGCAGAAACTGGTAGCTATGCTAATGGAAATACTTGATTGGATAAGGCGAACAGTTTTCTCAAATTATTTACAACGAATCGAGAATTCCGATATTTTCTAGGTAAATACTATCGCTGTATAGTATAGTTGCTTAGATGATTCGATATGCAATCCACTTCGGTATACATTATTCGATATTTTCAATAATCTTGAAACGATATTAGATTGCGAAGGTTTTCATAATTCAATAAATGCAGCTGATCGTTAATAACTATTACTGTTTGCTAAACAGGACCCTAATCTTTAATAAATAATCGATAGATATACGATAGAAACGAAAGGATTATAGCAATAGATAATCGTACACGGTGTCGTAACGACTTCCGAATAAGTAGATGATCTAGAAATTGTAAATGATAAATAATTAATAAATTGAAATTCGGGGAGAAGATTCGACTATAAATAAACGATTGTAGGCAGAATTTCGATGATTCATTAGAGAAAGGATTCGAAAACGGAACTGAAAATATTCTCACGGTGAGGCAATTAACACGGCTGGATCATCGATCGCGTTAGACTCATTAACGATCGACTTTCGCGGGAAGCTCGTTTATCGAGGCGTCGCGTCGCGTCGTTATTAATGCGGCACGAGTATGATACAACGCGTACAGGTATCGAGTCAGGAATGTAATATCAGTAAGGAAAAAGAAAAAGAAAAGGCGCACGAAGAAGAAGAAGAAGAAGAAGACCGACGACGACGATGAAGAAGAAGAAGAAGAAGAAGAAGAAGACTAAGTTGGCTACATGTACACATTATCATGAAGGGAAAAGACAGAGAAAGAAAAATGGTAGATTGTATGCGTATACTCACATGCACTCGTCGGGTCGACTGCAGTGTCCGTGCTGCTCGTCGCATCCGGGCAGGCAGCGGGCTGAAACGAGTAAGAAAAAATCCAAAAGGTTAAGGCAACTCTCCGCAAGAGGTCGATCGCGTCCCTCACGACTGCACGAGCGGTACCATACGATGCATCCCGATGCATTCCTCTGCTATAGGTAGTCGGGTACCAGGAGAACTCGATAATTCAACGTGCTACTCTCCTCTCTCTCTCCTTCTCTGTACAAGGACCCACTGTGTGTCGCCGTTAATCGAATTGTTAAATTGTTCAGAAACTCGAATGGAAAATCGATCCGCTGCTTTTGGGACAGGACAATGCAGGTCAGAGAGGTTGCTTTATCCAGAGAGTAAATTATGCAAAGCAGTTTTCCGTGGTAAATTGGTAAAACGGTTTGAACGTTTGAAAGGATTTGGAAAGAACGATCCTTTGATCGGTTGATTTTGAGATTAGACGTTTGGATGGAGAGCGGAGGTTAGAGGTTGAAGGTCGAAGCTTAGGCAGCTCGAAGGCTGCAATAGCTAGTTACTTTTATAGAAAGAATTTTGCACAAATTTCCCGCGAAACGATGGTAGTTCTGTTGTAAATTTCTAGTGGATGCACACAGGTGTCGTAATGTCTCGTACTTGCTTCCTCGACCAAAAAGGACCAATTTATAAACACGAAGTCGGTATCGCTCACACCTCGAATATACGATGGAGGGAATCGTCTAATTAAAATTTATGTCATATATACCACGAATCGTTCCCGTTTTCTGGGAATCCTGAATAGGAAAGGAGTCTGACCGCACGATTCCTTGCATAGCTGCACGTAGTAGTGAACGATACGTTGTCGGGTGCTCGCTCGCGCGCGTGCGCTCGCGCTCACACGGTCGCGTCCCACAAGGATGATAAAATTGTGTCACGTGTGACGATTCTTATCTTGCGATCGTGAAATCACCTCTAACGCCCTGCTAATTGACCAATTCCGCCTCCTTTCAAAATTATTTCATGAATCTTCCACTTTCCTTGACTCGAACATAAAACCAAAATGAAGACGAAGTAAACTGAATTACAACGATGTCAGAAAATCGTTCAGAAGCTCGATAATTACGTTTAAAACCTTCTGCTGTTTGTTTAGGCATTTCTTTTTTTTTTTTTTTTAATGTGTCTATAACTGTATTGTAACTGAAACACAGTTTGTCTTCTTTAACAAGTGACAATTTGTAATAAATTTAGAAAATCACGCTTATAACGTTTCATGCGAGTTATGCAAACAAAATAATCCTACTTCTATTCTCGTCATATTTTCCGAACAGGAGAGACGAAGTTCTAAGCAAAAACCTATGCACGAAAACATTATTTTAATAAAAACATTTTGCCAAGAGTACTTGAAGCGAAACTTGAAAAATGTAATGTACACAACGTGTTGATACTTTAATTAACGACGTTTCTATATATTGTTCAATGTGGTTTCCCCACACTGATGACCAAATTCTGATAATAAATTAGAGCAGGACAGGACGGATACGAGGAGAAAGATCGTTCACATAGCAGCACACGCCAGCAAGGGTAACGAAATTGTGTCACGTGTCGCGCAGTTTATCCAGTCCGCAAATATATCCAAAGTCTTTCAGTTGGCTGCCAGCCACCGGTTCGGTTACGTACGTTCCTCGAGCATATAGATCGCGTATCGCGTCTGCCATACCACCACACCATCTCCTCTGCGCATCTATCGCGTCTTCAATC